>NW_027368047.1:0-52677 GCF_046119375.1 Phyllobates terribilis | reverse complement strand
ACACCATAGGAGGAGGTGGTCTGGGGTCAGGCCTCTCTCAAGAGAGAGGGAATGATGCAGGAGCATCCTCAAGTCAAACAAGTCAAGGACACCTCACAAGAGATATGACAAAGAAACTAGAAGACATGGTCAAGGAGGCCACTTTGATCTTGAAGGTAACATATGGGATGACCCCCTTTGCCTCCCATCTTCTAGTATGCTATAGAGAAGACAATCTCCTACATCTTCCATTAAGACACCTCCCCCAATCAAGGCCTTCATCATGGCTGCAAGTCACATGTTGTGAAGATACCCGGATAAGATCAAGTTATGAAGGCTACTTTGGGTTTGGTTTCAACACAACAAATGGAACCCATTGCTTCCACCTTTCTAGTATGTGGAAGAGGTGAATATCCCCAACAAATCCAATGAAGACATAAAGGCCATCCAAGATCAAGATCATGGCTGCACATGTCACTTTTGTGAAACTATCACACTTTTACACCTTACCCGGCTAGGTTGTAAAAGTGTGCAATTCTACCCCTTTTCCCTAACTCTTTTAAGGAACTTTCCTAAGGGTATTTTGGACCTATTTAGTCGATATTTCAGCTGGTAGAAGGCTTTGGTCATTGGAGGTATAAAAGCCAAAAATGACCTAACCAAAAGGGCCTTTGATTGAATTGATGTTGTAGTAGAGTAAAAACTCCTCCTAGTTTCTCATGGGCCATCTTTGATTAGTTTGAGCAGATCTATCAAACTGCTTATCTTGCCTATTTCATCTTGTTTATGTAATTGATTGTGTAAACTTGTTGAATGGGAAACTCTTGGTGCTCATGGTAGTATATCTCCATGTTGTGTTAAGTTATAGCTTGTTTTGATCTTTCTCTTCTTGTATTGTGTTGAGGTTAAGTCCAAGGTGCCTTACATAGCAAGATAAGTTATCTTCAAGAACATATCCATTTCTTCCCTTAAAACTCTTTCTTTCTTCTTGTTCTTGCTTGTTTTCAAGTTTGAACAACACTTAGAACACTTGTTCTTAGTGTGTGTTGGTTGAACACTCTAGATCCGAGCTTGTGGGAGATAATCCTACATTAAAAGGGGGTCGGTGGCTTCTCCAAATAGAGTGGAGGGAAGTTAGGGCATACATAGTTGCTCTATCGGAGCTTGAAATTGCCTCTCGGGTCGTCTAGCTCCTCTTCTTCCTCAAACCGGCCCGGTCTCATCAACTTTCTTCTTTACAGGACGATCATTCTCGGTAGTAAGGTGGGCACGGTCGCGCATCTGGGGGGTGCGTCCGCGCTCCTGTAGGGCGCGGTCGCGCATGCCCTCAGTTATGGTGATGCGAGCGCGGTCGGTGGTTGCGCGGTCGCCTACACTCTCAGTAATGCTGGAGCACTTGTGTGTTCTGGTGACGCGGCCGTGCGAGCTATCAGTAATGGTCACGCGGTCGCGCATGTCTGTGTGTGGGAGCGCCTCTGCCAGGTCCTATTGTACTTCCTCTTCTTGGACTAATCTCTTCTCTGAGTTCCTACCGCTCCTCAGTGCCATTGTGCTGACATTCTTAAGATTTTGACTCGCTATGTTTTCGTTTGGATTCACCACCGTGTGCGCCGGTAGTGAAGTTCAGTTATTCTGAGCCAATGTTGATACTGTCTGCGCGATCTGCCCCATTTGAACCTTTTTGTTCTTGAGTCTGGAATTGGTTATCTGGGCGTTTTGACGCGAGGGTGCTGAAGGTCTTGTTCAAGTCCTTGATCATTTCCATGGTAGGATCTCCTTGATTTTGTTGTTGCTCACGAGGCCTCCATCTTTGTTGGTCCTACTGATCTATATATCGGGGCTAAAATTCTGCTGTTGATTCTCCCATGGTTGAGTAGGTCTGTATCCTCCCATCACGTTTACCTCTGCGATTGTATCATCCTGCAGCTTGGGGCGTTGATCCGAATGATGGCTTGTACTTGCACAAATACCACATAGATGCGCGGGCTGCTGCCTGCTCTTAGGTAGTAAACTCGTGAGCATTTTCTTAATCTCAACCAGCTCTCCTGCCAAGTTTGATCCTTCCGTGCTTGAGCTCGTGGTGTTTACAACCCTCGTGGTGTACGGCCTTCCGAACCTTCTCATGCTTTTGGCCATGCTCTGCAACTTCTCCATCACATCTTCTGGGGTCATGTCGAGGACGCTTCCTCGACACGCAGTGTCAATGATTCTCCTCTTATTAGTAAGCAGCCCCTGAGTAAGAAATAGCACCAACTCCTGCTGCTCATAGTCGTGAAAAGTGCAGCTAGCACAAAGCCCTTTGAATCTCTCTAGGTAGTCGTATAATAACTCCCCCTCTCTACTCAACCTGCACGATCTCCCTCTTCATCGTGTTTGTTTTCTTCACCAGAAAGTAGCGGTTTAGGAACTCTGGGTGCAACTTCTCCCAGCTGTCTATCGTGCATACGGGGAGGTGGTAATACCAAACTCTACCCGTGTCTTTCAACGTGAAACCGAATTCCCTCATCTTGATTTGGTCCTCCGACACATTGACCGGCTTCATGGTCATGCATATGTCGTGGAATTTATTTAGATGCATAATGGGGTCTACTCCAGGCATTCCATGGAAAGTAGAGAGTAGGTTGATCACTCCAGACTTAAGTTCAAAGGTCACTCCCTGCACAAGTAGTGGTGGGACCGGGTTGTTATCCAATTCTATAGATCTAAATGTCTTTCCATTGTCTCCGCTATTCTTTCTCTTATCCTTCTTCTAGCGTCCTTTCGATCTTTGGAATAAGCTCAGCAAGGGAAAGATTAGTAGCACGGGTGCTGACCATGTACTAGTCAGCACCGCACTCAATCAAACTAATATCGTAAGAAAAGAAAAATTGGTTCCCCGACGACGGTCCCAATTTGACAGAGTTTATCGCTAGGCCCTCCGGTCAAAGTAAATCCCTTCAAACTTCTCTACAAGAGTAGAGTGGTAAGTAGGGTTCGAATCCCACAATGAACCGAATGGAATCAATTCTCACGATATTAATTAGATCAACTAGAAAAGTAACCAAGGGGGATTAGATCAACTAAAAGAGTAGAGTGACTGAACCATACATGCTGGATCGAGTGGCGAGGTAGTTCAGACGGGTCTTGAAGATTCCCACACTTGTGATTGAACTGACCAAAGCCCACTAATATAGAAACATATCAAGCTATAAGGTCAAGTACAGAACCTCGAAATGGGTATGGGATGCGCAAGAGTTCCACAAAATCTTCGTTGAAGATTTGGGTCCAGTTATTGAGAATGGGCATGAGGTTACCCCCGAGTACATGGAGTGGTTTTTAGAGTGCACCCACCCGCGCATTATTCCTCCAACAGCCTAAGAACTTGGAATGGTAAGGAATTTTTAGATTGTTTTAAAATTGGTATCGTAAAGTATATTTTGTTGACATATAATGTTGTTTGATATTCATTTAGTGCATACAACATGTGAGGGGTTACCTTCAGCCATATTACGAAGAAGGTGACTACCCACCGCAAGAAGTGTGGCAGGACATCCATATCAGTTTCGATGATACGTCGCTTTTTGACTAGCCGTGATTTGTAACACATAGTTCGTAGCTAATTTTGTAGGTTGTAAGTTTTGTTATGGACGTCTTATGTTGTTGATTTTGTTGAAGGATTGGAAGTTTTTTCCAGATGTTATTAATTTCAAAGCTTTTGGATCGGTTTGATGATGAAGTTTTTTATAATAAAGGTTTTTTATAATTCATTAACTGAAAACAACAAAAAACCAACACAATATGTATAATCACAACAGACATAATCAATGAGTACGTACGCAAACATTACACGGTCAAACATCGTAACTAGTCACCCAAATCGACATGAGTACTACGTGGTTTCCTACCCCATCATGGTCTACACAAGATCGAACTCCCAAGCCGTAAATTCGTGAAGTAAATGGACAACCAGTTCATTGGTTGAAAGTTTGTGGTGATAGTTCCACATTATATTGAGTGGAGGGAGTGGCGAGTTAGGATGAATGACAACCTATACAATACAAATACACATTAGAAAATTGATAGGAGTAGAGAAAACATTAGTATGAAAATGAAGTGATTTGGAATGTACAAAAATTACTGAAACTCGGTGCTCCTCAAGGGGTATGTGACAAAGACATATAATTGGGATATCATGACCGGGCACATGGTTTGGTGCAAAACGTATCAGCAAGTGTGTGATGCTATTGTTATCTTCGATAATAACTAACACTACATTAAAAGTAGTAGCAGCAAGTGTCCCCATGTCAGGAATAGTAAACCACTTACACCATGGAGCAGTCGGCCAAGTATAGTCCCTGTTCAGCTTTACAATCATTTCTTGCTGAGTGATGGATGTGAAAATTATCTTTCTTTGAACCTCCCAATCAGTTTGCACTTCCTTATCATCGCATCTCTGATATGTCCCCAATCATCTTGGTCTAAGCCAATACCAAGAGCTAAAGATTGATATCCACAGTTTCCATCAACGACAGTATTATACCACCCTTGAATCCATTGTCCCATACACCTTGGCCAGATTTTGTGATATCTCTTGTTCACAAGTAGTCTTGGCCCTTTTCAACAAGGAGTATGGCCAGATTGATTTGGAATTTCATTCTTCCTCATACTATTCCTTTTCTTCTTCGAAGGTGTCTGCTCCTTGTCCACCTCTGAACTCTCTCAAGCACATGGAAGTCTTTTGTTAAGTGCACCAACTAGTATGCCCTTGTTCTCGAAATTGGCTGGCTCATCAAGGTTCGTTTGTTCATAATGCATTATCTTGTTCAACATTCTAGTAGTCTTCAACAAATCATCCTTTGACAATTTGTCAAACTCCTCGCCAGTAAAATCATCCACTAACGACATGTTGACGTTCCACTTTATTTTCTCTTCATCTATAACTTATGGAACATCCAAAATTCAGAGCGTCCTCCAAGATATATGCATTGCCTTTAAAATAAGGGCCTGTCTGATATGCATGTATTTTCCAATCACGTGATAACAAGGAATTCTGTCCCAGGTCATGTTTGTGCATCTGCAATATGGCTCAGGGTTGGATAATGGCCCGTTCTTGTACTCGTCCATGAGACGGTTCAATGCCGGTGCAGAGACCTTGTAGTGCAACAAGTTGAATATGGATGCACCATCTATAAGCCCGGACTGTGTCTCTAAATCATATTCAAGCTTCCCTTTGTATTCCGAGCTTGATTTTGAAGCAACATGTGATACTCAACAAATATAGACGATAAGTTGCCGTTAAGTCTGGACAAGTATTTCTTCAGCACAGAATGAACATCTTCCACACTATTTCATTTACGACAATAATTTAAATCTCATACATGTAATTGTGTTATTTAATTGAATACATAAAATGAAGAAATAAATGGTGTACTAGTTTGTAGTATTCTGGCCTAGCGTGAATGCATCATCTATCTATCCAACGACATGTTTCTCCTTGTGCGGTTTAAGCCAACTTCTTTTTACATAGGCATGTACATTTGGTAGGTCACGCCAGTCACTCTTCGGTTTTTCAAGCTTGGAATTTTAGTCCCATTCTGAAGTGCAATAGAACAAGTTCTTGTACGCATTTGACACCCTTACCGCTCACACCTTATTAGTGAACTTTTTGGCAAATAGCTCGATATTGTGTTGCACGAGAAGTCATCAAAGTAGCATTTTGGCGTTTGGGAACATACTGTAAACTGGACTCATCAATGCCGCCTCCTTATCCGTCACTATACAAGTTGGTTGTGGTCACTGAATGCTCGTGGGCAAGGATTTTGGCGTTTGGGCCCATGTGTAGTTCTATGTTTGTTCGTGGACAAGGAATGATCCTGTGATGTTGTATCCACGTTGATGTGAAACCGACAATCTCAAAGTAAGGGTTATCATAACTATACAAACATATTAGGTTAGAATCACCATTTGCATTCACGGCAGAAAACAATACATACATAATTATGATTATACTTACACATTAATCACATACGTGGAGTCCAACAAAATCACGTAATGAAATGCCCTTCGAAGTCGTATCCCATCCGAGCTTCCAAAGAACACATCTGTCATCTTGTTCATTTTGGGATCGGGTATGTACTCCACGCAATAGTTCTTCTCCTTACACTTCTTGAAGAATCTTGCACAATAGTTTGTCCCTTCATTACTTCTCTCTTAAACTTTTGATTTTTGTTGTAGATTTGTTTGATGCTCATGAAATTTTCTAGGCTTGACAACATCGCCATTATCCTTGGCTTTACATGAATTTTAAGCCATATCTCTCATCATCTTCAACTCTTCCTTGTTGGAACGTCCATCATATGCATTCTCATGTAGGTTATCGATAATCACGTGGTTGTGGGTTCCATGTCGGACAACAATATTCCATCTGTTTACCGGCTCTTCAAAAACTTGAATCATAAAAGGGCAATCACATTCTCTCACTCTAGATCTCACCTTCTCACTTGGTAACTTTCTAGGTGTGTTCTTCTTGCTCCTCTGACATGCTAACCACGTGATAGGCCTTCTTACATTTGAACCTCTATCTAACTTGTAGTTGACAAGGGTAAAGTTGTGTTTCTTGGCTTTCCCCTTTGCGCACTCGATAATGTTATCTCTATTTTCGAAAATATAATTTGTGACGAAGAACTTGCTATAGTCTGCTGATGTAACAGGAGCTGATGGAGTACAACTTTCAAACTTGGGAGTGTGTAAAGGGGTGGATATTGCCACATTTGCGAACCCTGACTATGATTTGGTTGCATGGATGTAGTTGCTTCTGGAGTACTATAACATGGTTTATTTGGACGGAAATTGTGCTTAGTGGGACTATCTTCTTCATCCGAGAATATGCCAAGACTGAATTTGGGAATTGGCCAATCAAATAGATCATCTAGAGGTTTGTTTGGAATGACGGTATACTCAGAAGATGGTTGTTGATGGAGTCCAACCTAACACAAAGATGATACCGGTATCTGATCTAGGCATTGATACGAGTCAGGAATGTATGATTGTCCATAAAAATGACTTTTAGTATTTTACGAGGCATATGATGGATATGTGTCTTGTACTATCTAGATAGTATAAAAAAATTGACACTATAAGGATCTAAATATCTAATCAAACTACATATAATGTTTGAAATACAGCATCAACTATATTCTTATACCTTCATTTTGTATTAATTTAGAATTACAAAATTAATATCCGAATGCAGTTAACTAGAATATCATATTTTCATTCCAACTACATCATCAAACTATCTTTTTGTACCATATAATGCAACATAAAGCATACATATCATTATCGTAATAAATAAATTGACTTAAAACTAACTTTTTCTACCACAATGCAACATAAAACATACATGTTACTACGGCATCAAACTTATGTATTCAAAATTTAACATGATGAATGTTGGAACTATACAATATTATATATGACTTCAAACTAACCTGATTGTTATAATCCTGAGATAAATTTCCTTCATTCTAGTAGAAAGCATTTGGATCAAAACCATGTACCCTTTGTTTTTCAAGATGACAATGATTTGATTCATCATGCTCTACATCTTCTACCCTTTCTATTGACATTTTCTTGAAGTTTAATAGAAAAAAGTTCTTCATTTTTTTTGAGATCGATGGGAAGGAAGAGCTATGACAGGGTGTATAAGTAGTTGAAGAAGGAGGGAATGTGATGTTGAATGACGACGGTGAAGGAAGGGTGTATAAATAGGGGAAGAAGAAGTGAATATGTGGTAATTAAATTGGTTAAACTGAGAGATTCTGGCATGTGCAATGTAGTTCCGAACCATTGTTACATCAAAAGTAAGTATGTGCTTGATAAGACAGCCTAATTCTGATTTTGCAGTATAGCCTACGACCCGTGACAAATGATATATAAACACTCTTGACGAATGAACGCATCACAACTCGTGACGCGCCGGATTATTGGGCTTTTAACACTAACTGGACCTGACCAGACAAATTTACAATGGGGCAACCAATTACAATTCAACAAATAGGTCAGCTTTTCCCTACATGGGCCAAGTTTTACCGAAATAGAATATTTGGGTCTAAATTGAACGATCCAACATATCTTAAACAACGAAAAAAAGTTCCATTTAGATAAACAACATTGAACGATACATAGGACCAAGATAAAATAAATAAGGTTACAACTTTCTAGATAAAAAACATTACACGATACATAAAATAATAACTAGGCCACAACACAACAACAGAAGACTAATATTTGCCATGTAATTGCCAAATGTTATGTTCAACCCATGAAGTTGGAAGGTATTTGATCTAGGAGCTCAACTATGTTGGACTTCATTAGATGATCCATGATATTCTCAAATTCCAGGGGACAAGTTGTTGTTGACCATTCATCATCATGAATAGAATAGTGTGAAACAAGATAAATCCCTTTCAAACCTTCTCCATTTAGCAAGCAGTTGTTTCAGCATGTTAAACCTTAACTTCAACACCCCTGGGTCTTTTCCATATCGTGTTGCCTCATAACACTGTTCTGATATAACATCCCAATCTAGATCTGTATATCCGGGATTTGTTTGAATGTAGTATTTTAATGTTGCACTAGATGATTTGTTAGTGTTGTAGTTTATGAAGATTCTTATAAATCATCATATACTAAAATTTTACCTCTATTTGAGGAACATCATAGAACTTATGCGCAACAGTTATGTCGTTCATGTTGGAATTGGATGCATGTTACTCCGATCGAGGTTTGTCGTATAGTTACAGTGGAAAACCGTACCATCCCGATACCTTAGAGACACCCTTTCAAATGCATCACACTCCAAAATGAACAAGGGAATAGATGTTTTGGGATGAGTTTGCTCTTCCATAAACAACTGTATTTTTAGTTGAAGATGGAGGGAGAGAAGGGTGTCAGCTACATTGCAACTCACATGCAACTTTTAAAATCTGGTTATGATGAGAGGAGACAAAGCCCCGTGTCTTAAGTTGAAAATCCTGATGAAAGACTGAATGGTAAGGTCACATATGTGAAAGCTACACTGCACTAGGGATCAAATGCATTTTAGAATCCAAGAATAAGTTGATGAGAGTCTTCACATTAGGGCCTAGTTATAAGCCCATTTTCCAGATTAGACATTGTTGGCCGAGTGTGGGTTCAATGGGCTTCGTTGTGCTTCATTGTGGGTTTTTCTTTCTTTTACTGCTAAGTGTTGTTGTTTCTATTTAATGGTCATCTATGTTTTCATTTTTAAGTTGTTAATAAGTATGTTGTTTGTGTAAAAGTTCTATTAAAGCACATGATTTCTTATTTATCTACCATTAAACTTAATAGAGATAACAACATAATGTTATGGCATTGTCTGGATAATACATTGTTCAAATAACATCATTAATTCTAAATAAGCCGATTCTTCTTTTGACATCTCTCCCAGGACAAAGACGCATGTTCCCTGCAAAATTTCATAAAAAAAGGGAAATCATGGATTACCATCTTTAAGACACCTTATGTCTCTAACCACTTTAACATTATCTAAATATTTCATATATTTTTTAGCCTTATAATTAAACCTCATAAAACCTTCATTCTACTCACTTAATGCATTTCTCTCTTTCCGCGGTTCATCAATAACCTCTTGTGCTTGCTGACTGAATGATGGATCAATCCATTCTGTATAATTGCAACCTCCTTCTTTATTTGGTTACTTCACATCATATGTGCCGAATTCTGGACACCCCTAAAACCTTCTACCAAAGTTTCACCGACCCTCCACGGTTAGTTGCACTAAAGAAACCTACAATAACACACATTATTTGTTGCGATTGATTAGGATAAAGAAGAAGCCATTTAATATCCGTGAGAGCAGTGTGGAATACGACTTTTGGGTGTAAAAAATATTTCCTAACAAAGACTCTTTTATAGGAGTAAATGTGCTTCTTCAAGATAGTTGAATATGTGTTGTAATTTGCATTTGCATGGTGGCTTGCTACTTTGCATTTGCATAATTTATATACAAAACAAGTATCATATTAGGCGAACAAATAAATCCTTAAAGTCTATACAAAGTGTGTTACATACTAGATATCAGTGGGCTCATGATTTTATGTCTTATATTATGTCACAATATCTCAAATAGGTCATTACAACCATTAACAATCAATACAAACTCTTTCATTCACTTACACAACGCTTTCATCCTGCCAAACGCACTTACAACCCTATAAAGCCTAACATCACGATTTTTGTTGGTTATATGAACTAGCTTCTTAGTTCATGCAACTAATAATGCCTCAGTTTTAATGATAACAAACAACCTTATGTACTAATATGTGTATTGAGTGAGATATCGTAGGAAAACAACGGGCCTTCAAGTTATTTAGGTGGTTTATGCTTGGAAAGCAATGAGTTGAAGTAAAGATACAAGAGCGAGTCCAGCGAGAAGGATAGTGCTTAACGAGCTTAACCTGGAGCAATAGAACCGTGTACCGCTAGAGGGAACCGAGTAATAAGAGTGAAGAATCGAGCATTAGAGAAGCAAAGCGCTATACAAGGAGGACGCACTCAAGGAAACCGAGTACACTGAAGGTGACCGAGGGTGTATAAATGGAAGGATATCTCATAAGGCTCTATAAAAGGAAAATTTTGATACGCAAAGAACAATCAGATTCGAGATCTTGTTTGTTGAAGCAAGTTTGCTATTATACTCGGCTAGTTTTTAGTAGTTTATTTATTATTATTATAAAGCTTTTCGGTAATTATTTCCCGGTGATTATGTCATAGTATAAATAGTGTAGGTCATTTCCCATAAACGTTGTTGTTGAAAACGTTGAGAGATAGTTCATTTTGATTTACGACTTAGGCAATAATTAGGAGAGTTTAGGAAGAAACTGAGAAATGTGTGTTCGCCTAATAGTTGTAAGCCCTATGAGAAATCAAATCAAAAATAGATTTGGAATTATTGTTTACTTGTTCTTAGCTTTTGTTTCTGCACAAAAGTTTCAATCTTTAGTTAAAGCTAAGATCTCCATGATCCACAATTGGTATCAGAGCGGGATCCAATTTCAATACTAAATGAAGAACTCAGAATTCAACCTCGACATGTCGCTCAACAAGCCTCACCAACTTCGAGAAGGAGAACTTGATTGGTGGTTGGGAGTGCACACGGCGTTCCTTCAAACCCAAGGCTACCAATGCTGGAAAATAATAGAGCTTGGAGACGCAGTGCTTCCAGAGTTGAAGCAAAGAACGGAATGGAAACCAGAGCACTATGCCATGATGGAGAAGAACTCAAAAGCTCAACAACTGATTCTGTGTTGACTCACCCCCACGGACATTGACAAAGTCATCGGCATACAAACAGCCAAAGACATGCGGGAAGCTATCATCTCCATACACAGAGGGAGCGAAGACCCGAAGGATACCAGAAAGTTCACGCTTCAAAGGGAGTTTCAGGCTTTCAAACAACTCCCTAGTGAAAGCGTGTCAGTCTACCAGTCGCGCTTCACAATTCTGATCAACAAATTGACTGCCTCTAGCATAACCATTCCTCCTTCAAAGCAGACACTACTCGTCATCTATGTTATGAGCGATAAATTCGAGCTCACTCGACAAATTGCGCTCATGTCTCTAGATTGAAAAAACCTTCCAGTAGTTGACATATTAGGCAAGTTCTTCGATCAAGAGAACGCTGATTCACTAAAGGGCTTAAAAGTAAAAGAATTGTTGGAGCAGCGCTAAAGGTCACAAAGGTGCTTGAGAAGATGGACATCAATGATGGTGAAGAGGATGAGGATGATGATACAGAAGTCACTCTCATGACAAAGATGTTAAAGAAGTGGCTTAAGAAGAGAGATGGACCAGGAGACTCATCATCTTCGGCTAAGCGTGATCTCAAGGAGTACAAGTGCTATAACTTCCAGGAGAAGGGGCATCTTTCCAAGACGTGCACCAATCCAAAAGTAGAAGCCGCTGAAAAGAAGGCGCTATTCTCAGCATGGGGAGAACAAGATGATAAATCTGACCTTCATGAAGGATTCCAAGGCCAATGTCTCATGGACAATGCAGATGCTCTTGCCTCTGAGGTAAAATCTCTTGACACTTTCCCTAATTGTTTAAACATTCTTGAAAAGAAAGACCTTATTAATATGATTAAAGGGCTCTTATAAGATACTGAAGCTTTAGAATCTCAAATTACTAAATATGAAGAGGAAGTCACTGAACTACGTAGCGAATGTCTAGACTTGTCCACTAGACTAGCCAATAAAGAAAAGGCCTTAGAAAAATCTAGGAAACTGAGTTTGATGACAAAATCCTGCGAGGCCTGCAAGGGTAAGCAACCTCAAGGAATATCGTCAAAGGATTTAGAGTCTAAGGTAGAAAACGACTTAGGGATAATTCTTGCAAAGATCACGGAATTAATAGAATCCATAAATGAGAAAACGTAAACCAAACTGCCTTTGTAAAGGCTAGACCTGGAATAGGATATGACGCAGATTCTTCTAAGTGCTCGAGCGCTAACAAAAACCTCACCATAGAATTAAGTGAAAAAGTTGAGACCTTAGACAAGGCCCTTCAAATCTATAGAAGCAACTATGAATTCTTAGAGAAAAAGGTTAAGGCACTTGAACAACCATTAGGATATAACAATTACTGGTTTCATGGGGAAAAGGATCATAAGATGTATGTGAGCCAAGCCCAAGGGAACGCATCAAACATACTAGATACCAAGAATAGGATGCCCTTTAGACCTAGGAAGGGAAAATATGGCTATGTGAAGTACAATGAATGGTGCATATTTTGTGGTACAATGGTCACACTATAGACTCTTCCAAGAAGAAGCAAGTGCTAAGTAATAAGCCATACAGGCCACCCAATCGCACTACATGTAAAGTGAGTAGCTTGAATGATCCTTCTTACTTAGAGCATGCCTCTTCACCTAAAGGCCAAAGGCTCGATCGTAGCTCCTCTCCTAATACTAACCAGAATGCTAATCCATCCAGAAAAGTTGAGACTCGATGGGTTTCGAAAGTTTGATTGCTTATTTGCATGGAAACTTGAGTAGCGAGAACAAATGGTACATGGAAAATGGTTGGTCATGTCACATGACCGGAGGTAATGAGAGACTATGATGTTTTCAGGAATACGATGGTGGAAGCGTATCATTTGGTGACAAGAGAGCTAGAGAAATCACTGGACATGGAAATGTACATCTCAATGACAAGATAGAGATCTAGATGGTAAACTTTGTGGATAGCCTTCGCTACAATCTATTAAGCGTAGCTCAACTCTGTGATGAGGGATCAAACGAGGTGACATTCACTAACTCGAAGTGCTTTGTGAGAAATGTTACTGGGGAAATCATTTTAAGGGGAAAGCGAGTCAACAACACGTATATTTCGACTCAAACTACATCCCAAAGAGTCACCTTTGTCTTGCTACAATAGGAAAGACAACTTAGGCAAGTTTGATGCACGAAGTGATGAAGCCATCTTTCTTGGCTATGTCCCACCAAGTAAAGCCTACAAGGTGTTCAACCAGAAAATAAGAACTTTTGAGGAGAGTATACATGTGGTGTTTGATGAAGGCACGTTCCATTCTCCCTCGTCAAATACCTCTGATCCATTCCCAGAAGTCACCCCCGTAAAAGCCTCCTCAGAAAATGATCGAGCCCCTCTTTCTAAAGCCCTAAATCCACTCGCCCCTCCATATACAGCTTCAGTTCCCTCAGGTCCAGACTCAGATAGTGATAACAAAGGGCCCTCTCAATGAGACACAGTACAGAGTAAAACGCGTCCCACTAGATCCTTTCAACAACAAGGTGCTCATCCTCCAGAGAACATGTTCACTCCAGTTCACTCCGGAATTCACACTCACTCTCGTGTAGCCCAACTAGCTCCTCCAGAGACAATCGTTGAAGTACTTGATGAAACCGCTGAGAAACCAGCCTAAGTGCCTTCAACACCTTCATCTCACTCACTGAGCCTGAGAACATCAAAGAGGCCATTCTTGATCCAGATTGGATAGAAGCCATACAAGAAGAGCTCCATGAGTTCAAGAGAAATAAAGTTTGGTGCCTAGTTCCTAAGCCCTCCAATCACACCATCATAGGCACTTGCTGGTTATTTCGAAACAAGCTTGATGACTCAGGAGTTGTGGTAAGGAACAAAGCACGTTTAGTAGCACAAGGGTACAATCAACAAGAGGGGATCAATTATGATGAGACCTATGCTCCATTCTCTTGATTATAGGCTATCCGCCTTTTGATAGCATTCACTTCACATAAGGGCTTCAAGCTTTTTCAAATGGATGTGAAGACTGTCTTCCTCAATGGTGTGCTCAACAAAGAAGTGTATGTTAAGCAGCCCCCCCCCCCGGCTTCGAGGATCCAAAATACCCTGAGCACGTGTATTTCGTGGACAAGTCACTCTATGGATTAAAGCAAGCACCAAGGGAAGGGTATGATTATCTCTCCGAGTACCTCCTCACTAATAACTACAAAAGGGGAACAATTGACAAGACGCTCTTCATCCAGTGACATAAGGGCGACATCCTAGTGGTTCAGGTATACGTTGATGGCATTATTTTTGTCTCTACTAACATGTCACTTGTAGAAAACTTCAAAGATGTGATGAGCAGCAAGTTCAACATGAGCATGATAGGGGAACTCAACTTCTTCCTCGGACTACAAGTGGTGCAAAAGTTTGAAGGCATTCAAATCCATCAACAAAAGTACTTAATGGAGATCATAAAAAAGTTTGGGATGGACAATATCAAGCCCCTTCACACTCCAGTGTCCACTGGCACTAAGCTCAATGCAGACCTTAACGGACCAAAGGCAAATGAAACACTCTATAGAGGTATGGTAGGATCCTTCATGTACCTAACTTCCTCTAGGCCAGATATTATTTTTGCAGTGAGTCTATGTGCATGATATCAATCCTATCCAAGGGAGTCGCATGTCGTTATCATCAAGCGAATCCTTTGCTACTTAAAAGGGACTGACAACTTATGTTTATGGTACCCTAAGAAATGAGATTTTACCCTTGTTGGACACACAGATGCTGGCTATGCAGGTTATCTCGTTGATCGAAAAAGCACCTCGGGTATGGCTCAATTCCTAGGCCCTTTCCTCATTTCTTGGAACTCTCGCAAGAAAAATTCAGTAGTTTTGTCCACCACCGAGGCAGAATACATAGAAGTTGTTGCTTGTTGTGCTCAACTTCTATGGCTCAAGCAACAACTCAATGACTTCGGTATTTTGATGGGCTCAATTGAAATAAGGTTTGACAATAACAGCGCAATCAACATCTCAAAGAACCCTATGCATCACTCTCGAACCAAGCATATTGATGTGCGTCATCACTTCCTTCAAGACAATCTGGAGAAGAAGCACATAGAGCTCACCCATTGTAGGATTAACGATCAAATAGAAGACATTTTCACCAAGGCCTTGAACAAGGAACCATTCATCAAACACTTTACTTGGGCTTGATCCCCCTTCATTAAGCATCTTCTTCCATGTAAGCCTCTTCCCTTGATCTTGTGTAAATAGTGCTTGTTTTAATCTTGGGAACTTAGGACTAATACGTGCACGAACCTATCATGTACTCCTAAAAAGGTATAGGTCATTCACATGCTTTGTGTGATGCTAAATGATAAACGCTTGATTAGGTCCTTCTAGAATTGTACTATTGCTTGCTGAAACTTGATCCATATGCATTCTCTTTATTTTCAAGCCCTTATATATATGCACGATGATCGCTTCTTAACCTTATGATCAAGCCCCCTAGATATGATTCATGCTTATAGGCCAGTCCCTTAGCCTAGATCTTGGTGTTACATTCCCTATCACCAAATAAGCCACAACTGGGAATATTCACTAAGATGTCAAATAGCCTACCCATATATGCTTAGCAGTTGTTGTTTTTTAAAAGAGCTTCTATGTCCCTTTGTGTGTGTGAAATTACTATTTGCTTAAGCGAGTTAAAATATCCCACCAAGTATGGAAAATGAGACACAACACGCCAATACATGGGGACCGAGTAGTTTAAGAGATGGCAAGCGTAGATCAAGAGTAATATGTAATTAGGGACCGAGTAACGGAGAACAGGGTGAAGCGCAGATTAGATTAGGACCTGAGTATGCGGACCGACAGAATCATAGGGACCAAGCATCTCAACGGTCGACTATCCTATAGGCACTCATTACTCGCCCGTTCCACAACGTCCACTTGCTTTTACGAAATTTGAGGCGCCGTTCCTGAAATGACTTAGAGACGTTGTAATTCGACCGTTCACCGCCTTCCATAAATAGCTCTCCACCCCAGATTCATTCCCCCTTCACCATCTTCACACTATCACTAGTACAAAAAACCCCTTTTACATCACTAGATATACACCGAGCATACATCTCATGGTGTAAAAAGTCTACATATTTTGGTTATACATGTGTTTTGGTTGTTATTCAATGTATAAAGTAGGAGGAGGCAAAGTAAATAACCGATGTATATACTATATACACCATATATTTTTGTAACACATGTATAAAGTTAAATACGCCCGGTGTAAAATACGTTTATTAACGGATGTATATAGTATATACTAGGTTGATGAGTTAAGCACAAGTATATACATTAGGCTTTTTATACAACAAATGTATTATAGCTACCATACTTTAATTTTGCGCCAAAGATTTCTGCACCCCTTTTTCATTTATTCCCCGCCCGCTAAAACATTTCCGCGCCTCTCTTTCATTTATTCCCCGCCCGCTTACATCGTCGTCCGCACCCTCATCCATCGCTTTCGCTCCTCCTTCTCCCTCAAGAAGATCACTGATGCCCCTTCCCTCACCGCCTCTGATCTCTGCTCCATCCTCTCGCCGCCCTCCGACGAATCCTCTGAAGCGTCCGGAGACAGTATAGCCTCTTCCGGAGGAGAGATTCTCTTTATTGTGAGGGGAATAGTTGACGCTAAGTCCGCCATGCAGGTAGGATGGGCTAACGGTTTTCTCTCTTCAAACGTCAGCCAAAACACTGAATATTTGGGTTCGTTGTTGGATTTGGTTTGGGAAGAAGCTCAAGAACAAGACATTACCTCGTCGGCAGAAATCAATTCTTTTAGGTTGGAAATGATAGATTTGATCTCCAAGGTCCATCTGAAAAGGAAAAAGGAGGTGGTGTCGTTGTGTTCCTTGAAGAAGGTTCACCATGATCTTGAAGCGATTACAGCAACAGAAACTTGTATTCAGGGGATTTTGTGCGCTGATGAAACTCTCAGTGTAACCCCAACTCTTAACGAGGCATCACTGCATTCAGATTTTTTCTCTCACACACCAAGAGTTGAGGTTTCCAAACTTCATCAAATTGATAATCTACCTCCATCACAACAAGCTGTCAATTTCACCACGACATCCATTAAAGATGGGCTACACAAGTGCAACAACGGCTTCAAAGTCTCCAATTTCAGTGCATCTCATGTGTTTGACGAAACTTCAACAAGAGATTTTGAGATGTCCATACCTTTGAAGGTGAAATCTGACTCTTCCTTGTTAATTTCTGGCATTTCTTCTGCATCTTGTTTGGTTTAAATGACCAAATTAGGGAAATCAGTTCTTGCTCTTTCAATTGCATATCAAGTGTTTGAGGAAATGCCTAATAGAGAATTTCAGCTATTTCCATATCCTTGTACATTGATGGATGATCTTGGACATCACGATGTGTTGTTGGATTCTTTTGGCGTTGTTTTTTATCCGGGGAAACCGATGACAGATTGGTTATTTAGTCCTAAGTCTGCAGTGTTCTTCGTTTCTGATGCTTGGCTAAGAACATTTGGAGTTTCCAGCTGGTCACTTGATCCTAATTTTTCCAAATTCTGTATGACACTGGAATAGCTCATATTTTGGTGCGTTTCATCTTGAGTGTTTTTTTAATTGTAAGCTTCAGGGAGCTTATAATGCATTTGTTGCCTTTTGATGCAATTTTGCTGAACTGGAATCTATGGTTGTTGCTGCCCACTGTTAATGAAGTGGTAGTTAAGACGTGAATTTGCAGCGTTCTGACACTTGTTTTAAGTTGATGTTGCAACTAGCTTGGCTATGGAAACTTGGGTGTCTTTTTACAAGAATTTTTTAGGCTGCACGTAGAAATCTTATTTTGGTCAAAGATTGGAACTAATGGGATGTAGATGCTGCTTCTCTGCTGCACAATTCAGGATCAATTTTTTGCTGCTACTGGTGTGTTAATTTGTTGTCCATTTGTTGTCGACAAATGGTTGTTGTGTGACGGATTTCATCTCTTGTTGTGTTGTTGTTACTGTTGTGTGCTGCACATGGGAACAAGGGCTTGAAGATGTTATCTTCAGCTGTTCAGCTCTGCCATTTCTAGCTAGGTCGCAGGTCGAGATTCTTCCTTCTGTCAATAGCTTATGCAGTGTTTCTCAAAGGCTTTTGTAGTAACTTCATGAGATGATTATGAGTACTGCGTTGGACTCTATTACAGTGATGTGTTAGGCCAATTGTTGTTGTTCACGTGTTGACAGTGTACACTGTTTTGGGGCGTGTTGGTCTATTCAGGTGTTCAATGTTACTTACTTCTGATGGATGTTGCTGATGTTGGCCAAGTCTAGTGTCCCTGCTGATTATATGATGTAGATTTCTGGGTTGTTTTGGTGTATTTTACAGCTTTTGTTGGTCTCTTATATGTCTCTCATTTTTCATTTACCAACCTTGTGGTCAAGGTTATCTCAACAGGGGAGATTTTTTATAGGAAAATAGAGGTATAAATAGGGATAAATAGATCATTATATGATCAGAAAAATCAGTTGTAAACACTCTCCTCCCTCTCTCTCAATCTCAGCTTTCTCTTGTGCATTCTCTGACTCTTGCCCGGTTGTGATTCTAGAGCGATGAACCCGCGAGGTTAGTGTTCTTGAGGTGTTGTTCTATAGAACATTAGCTCAATCTATCCCAATCTTACTGTAACACAATGCATAGAAATTCAATTCTTCCTTTCTTATGTAATGGTGGGTTGTAGACTGATGTGATTGTCTCTCTACTTGTCAAT
The DNA here is from genome assembly GCF_046119375.1 of Phyllobates terribilis. Classification (NCBI taxonomy): domain Eukaryota; kingdom Metazoa; phylum Chordata; class Amphibia; order Anura; family Dendrobatidae; genus Phyllobates; species Phyllobates terribilis. The sequence goes on along the minus strand of NW_027368047.1, from coordinate 33,623 downwards.
GTTAATTTTGTGTATGTGGTGTAGTTTAAATTATTTACAGAATAGTAATGAGTTCTCTCATTAGTTTCCTACATTAGTTTGTGCCAATGAACTTTAATTTTGCAGAGATATCATGTTTATGATGAAAATGATGATCCAGTTACAACACGTCCAAGGATTTATGAGCAGTACATCACCCAAGAACAGTGGATGGAGTTTATTACTTATAGGCAATCCGATGAGTTTAAGGTGAGCTTTATGTTAATCTTCTTGTTCCCTCATTTTTTTTCTATTCTAAATCTTACCAAAAAAACAATACATATATCTATTTTGTATATATTTTTGTAAGGAAACAAGCACTAAGTACAAGGAAATGTCTAGATCAAGGAAATACAAGTATAGAGGAACCAGACTTGGATATGCTGTGATTGGTGAAAGATTGGTAACATATTCTAATTTATTTATGTCTTAACTTGGATATATTTGCATAAAGATTGCCAAGGTATAAGGAAATGACTGAGTTTTTTTGCCTTGTAGAAAAAAAGCAAAAAGGTTGCCAAGGTAACTCGAGCTGAGGTGTGGGTAGCAGCGCGCCAAAAAATGGATGAAAGCGTTGATGAAGATGTGCAAGAAATAGCAGAAAAAATAGTAAGTACACATCCTAATCAATTTAGGGAATTATTTATGAAAAATATGTTAGCTATAACATTGTTCTGATTCCCAAAATGTTTTAAGAGAACAAGAACAATCAGGGGCAATTGTTCTGACTCCCAGAAAAGATGTGTTAGTTATGGCATTGAAGAGTCCAGAGCATCTCGGGCGTGTTAGAGGGGTTGGTGGGGATGTCACTATGACAAATGTCTTTGGATCATCACTTAGGACGACAACCACTGGAGGCGTCGTCACCAGAGAAGAAATGCAAGAATTTGAGGAAAAGATAGAAGACAAATATAGCGAAAAATTTGAAGCACAAATCAATGACTATATTCAGTCAATATTACAAGGTAAGATGGAATACACAAAGTTTTCATTCAAATCTGAAGATGCAAGACTTGGAAAAAAGGCTTTTTTCACGAACAAGTTGGACTTGGAAAAAAGGCTATTTTTCAAGAACATGGTGAACTTGAAAAAGAGGCTGAGTTATAAGAACATGGTGGACATGAAAAAGAGGCTGAGTTACAAGAACATGGTGGACATGAAAAAGAGGTTGAGAGTAACACTGAACATGTTGTAAGTGTTGAAATAGAGATAATGTTTTTTGAATGATTTCCATTTGATTGTTGTATAACTTGTGCAATTGTGTTAGAATTTGAATTATGTTGACAGTGAAGATACTGAGAGTAACACCACCCCTGCTGGCGAGGTAATATTTATTAACTTCAGGTCTTAAGACAAATATTCACACTTATATATCGACTATACTTGTGCTATGTCAGGTTTTCAATGATTGATATTGATTGTTTCTATACTTGTGCAATTGTCGGGATTTGTTGCCATGTATTTTGTTTTGTCCTGACAAGGAAAGGGAAGTGGCACGAGGAAAAGTTTACAACTCCAAGGGAGTGGTTAGGCTACACTGTAGAATATTGAATGTCGGGTTTGGAGCGATGGATAGCCCAAAAGATGTTGGAAGTAAATGATATATCTTTCTACATAATGTAAGTTTGTTCTCTTACCATGATATATATCACATTCTATAATTTCTTTTCTAACTCACTCTCTTATATTGTATTTAGATATTTGTGGGATATTGTGTGTTAGAAAGAGAAGCATATGTTTGGATTTATTTGTCTCGCAAGTATCTCTTCTGAGGGTGTTCATTCTAATTTAATTGATCGATCAAAGTATTTTGTGCAAGCATTACTAGGTAACATCAAAATGAAGATGTTTTTTGCTCCTTACAACACCGGACAATTATTCTTCATTTGAATTTTGCATGCTTTGATGTGAAATACTTGCATGATTTGATTTAAATTCTACAAGCTTTGACGTGAAATACTTGCATGCTATTGATTTAATTTCTACATGCTTTGATGTAAATATGCAGCGGTCATTGGGTTTTAATGGTCATCCGTCCCAAAGATTATACTGTCTATTATTTGGACCCATTGCATGGGAAGATTGATGGTCTTGCCAAAAGTCTGATCGACACGTTAGTTCACCTCATTTTTTAACATCTTTAATTTTTTGCATACATTTGGTATCTTAATAATTATTTCATTATCGATCAGGAGTTTGAAAGTGTATGGGGTTCAAGGTTGAAAACCTAAACCTCGAACGAAAACAAGATGGATCATAGTCAAGATAATCTAAGCTTTGCCTTTAGTGAATGTGTATGAATTGACTGGTTGAGTATGCATGAATGTGTATGAATTGACTGGTTGTGAATGTCCCCAGATGGTGCATGAATGTGAATGTGCTGAATGTGAATGTCAAATTGGTGCATATTCAACCAAACTGGTGTATAATATGAGTTGAATGTGAATTGACTTGTTGTGAATGTGTATGAACCAATGAATGTCAAACTAGTGCATATTCATCCAAATGTCTAACTTGTGAATGTATAACTTGTGAATGTGAATGTCAAACTGGTGTTGGTGCATGAATTGACTGCAGGCTGTGAATGTCAAACTGGTGTTGTTTCATATATGAGTTGCATGTGTAGATTTATTTTGTCAAGTATAACTTGCATGTGTTCAGAAACTGGATGTGAATGTCTAAGGTGTTACAATGGTTGTGAATGTCTAAGTATGAGTGTTCAGACTGGTGTGTCATTGTGTTCAAACTAGTGTCATTGTTGATTTATTTTTGTCAAGTATAAGTTCTGAATGTCAAGTATATGCATGTGTCCAGAAATTAAACAACTGGTGTCATTGTTCCGAAACTGGTTTATTTTGTCAAGTATATGCATGTGTATTGTGCTACAGGGGCCTCGCCAACCAAACACTGTAGATTGTGGATATTATGTGTTGCGGTATATGCAGGAGATTATCGTAGTGGGAAACACAAATTCAATTCCACAAACGGTAAATATCCTTAATTAAATTAAATTTCACTCGAAAGTCAAGTATACTTGTCTTATTTATGTTTTATTGAGTTTCTAGTATTATAACAAAAGGCAAGACCCTTACACTCCAAAGGAACTTGATCAAATTCGAGTAGAGTGGATGGAACACTTCATCAGCGCATTTAATCAAGAGGTATTATGATAATTATTTCACCTTTATCAAGAACTAACATATATATTGTTAATATGTTGTATATTTGTTTTACAGGAAAAGGTTGTCGAAACTAATGTAGCTGCTACTTAGTTAGTTATGCACTCCTCAATATTTAATTTGCTAGTTAGTACGTACCTTCAGAACTTGGTGTTGATCGAATATGCATGTTGAACTTGTAACATTAAGTGTTTGGAATGATTCTGGTAGTGTACATTATTGTACAGTGTAAGAATCAATGTTTTTAATCTATATATGCGATGCTGGGTTAATTGCAATGATTCTGGTTTATAACAGGTTTATGGTATTTAATTAGGAAAAATATGTATTTTTTTTAAATCTGGATGTTTATACGTCGGTAATATAAATATATGTATAAACATATAAATTGGTTGGCTCCATACAAGAATATACATGGGTTTTATATATTATACACCGGTTAGTCAACCTATCAATTTCACCTTTTACATGTGACTTATGATTTTAGACATCGGTTACAATGTGGTGTATAAACATGGAGTAGATGGGCGACAATACATTATACATGTGTTTATATTACTATATACACCGGTTAGTCAACCTATCAATTTTACCTTTTACATGCGACTTATGATTTTAGATATCGGTTGTAATGTGGTGTATAAACATGGAGTAGATGGACGACAATACATTATACATGTGTTTATATTACTATATGCACCGGTTAATTATATCTTTTACATGTGTATAAATACCTTATACATCGGGCGTATAGGAAATGGACCAAAGTTGGGCGGCAGATTATACACCGGAAGTATGTGACATCGACTTTATACGTCAGATTGCAGTACACCGGTTATTAACCGGTGTATAAGCCCATATACATCCGGTGTAAAAAGGATTTTTTGTACTAGTATATTCACTCTCTAGAATAAAGCTCTCACCTCTCAAATCTCCATTTCTCTCTGACATGACCCCATCTCTCTCTCAATTTACTCCCTCAAAAATAACACATGGCCAACCCAATGAACATCAGCGCTGAGCAGTGGACAGAATTCTTGAAATTCAAAGCGTTCATGGAGACTAAAACTGCCACCTCATTAGTCCCGCTGTCTACCTCGCAAGCGCAGGTCGCCGTCACTCCAGATGCTCCAAAGCCACTCTCCCCAGTCCCGGAAAAGAAACCCACTCCACAACCTTCGCCCTCGCCTCCTCCTCCATCTACCACAAACCCACCTTCCCATCACACATCACCTACTTCAATGGAGGAAGACCCACAATACCTTTATGTCTTTTTTCACTTTTGATTGTATTTTCTATGTGCTCTTATATTTTATTAATGATAAGTATGCCTTTGTTCACTTACCTGCTTGCTCTACAACGTACTGAGATAGGGCTTGAGTTGCTTTGTTTTCTTTTGCATCACTTAATCATTCCTCTAGAAGGCATGCACGGGTTACGCTTATTTCCCCTTGATTAATATTAAGCACACCTTTTTACATGATGTCAAAAGGGGGGATATTATAGGCATAGGAGTTACTTAACTTAGGGGGAACTAGCACATATGATAAGTTAAAGGGAGATGAGTAGTACTTGTTAATTGATTAAGGGGGGCTGAAAGCTACTTCCTCCTCAGCTCTACTCTATGCCTATGCAAGGATTCTATGTTTGTCATCATTAAAAAGGGGGAAATTGTTGGTTATATGAACTAGTTTCTTAGTTCATGCAACAAATAATGCCTCCATTTTAATGATAACAAACAACCTTATGTACTAATATTTGTATTGAGTGAGACATCGCAGTAAAACAACAGGCCTTTGAGTTAATTAGGTGGTTTATACTTGGAAAGCAACGAGCTGAAGTAAAGATACAAGAGTGAGTCCTGCGAGAAAGATAGTGCTTAACGCGCTTAACCTGGAGCAAGGGAACCGAGTGCTGCTGGAGGGAACCGAGTAAGAAGAGTGAGGAATCGAGCATTGGAGAAGCAAAGCGCTATACAAGGAGGACGCGCTCAAGGGAACTGAGTACACTTAAGGGGACTTAGTGCGTATAAATGGAAGGATATTTCATAAGGCGCTATAAAAGGAAGATTTGATACTCAAAGATCAATTAGATTCGAGATCTTGTTTGTTGAAGAAAGTTTGTTATTATACTCGGCTAGTTAAGATTTAGTAGTTTATTTATTATTATCATAATTTTCGGTAATTAGTTCCCGGTGATTATTCCATAGTATAAATAGTGTAGGTCATTTCCCATAAGCGTTGTTTTTGAAAACGTTGTGAGATAGTTCATTTTGATTTACGACTCTGGAAATAATTAGGAGAATTTAGGAAGAAACTGAGAACTGTGTGTTCGCCTAATAGTTGTAAGCCCTACGAGAAATCAAATCAACAATCCTTTTGGAATTATTGTTTACTTGTTCTCAGCTTTTCTTTTCGTACAAAAGTTTCTATCTTTAGTTAAAGCTAAGATCTTCATGATCCACAATTTTGGATCATTTTCTTGACAAACCCTATCATAAAAAGGCATAAATAACCATTAAAACCAATTAAAATGTTAACCAACCCCCTAAAACACCTCTTTCATTCATTTAAACAATATTTTGATCTTGCCGAATGCGCTTACAACCGCATAAAGTCTAACATCATGAAGTTATGTGATTTTCTTGTCAAAAATATTATCAAAAGGCATAAATAACCATTTAGAATCAATAAAAATACTTACTGTTAGTTTAAGATAGAGTGTGTAACTAGCTAGCTCAATCATTTCGCTTGTTTTGATAATGATAAACATAAGTATTTGATTTCCATTATGTGTGATAAGCTTTACAGAAATAGTTCGAGGAGTTAGGAGAATAGCTTTGACAAAAAGAACTATAGAGACTAGCTTGAAGCCTAGCGGCGAAAGCGAGTCTCGCCAATGAAGTGTTGAAGAATAAAAGAAGAAAATAAAGACCCAGGTGATGAGGTGTGAAGGAGGAAGGGACTATCTAAAGCAAAGAGAGTCATTACGAGCTAGTGCATCGCGCTTCAAACTCCGAGAGAATGTACAAGTGATCAAGTGCAAAAGAGTGAGTCATACGAAGGGATCCTACACCATCACGTTGAGAATTCGGAGCGTAGTGAAGGGAAGACCGAGAAGCTAAGGATAGGAGAATGTGCGATTTCTACCTATGGATAGTGATGAACGGGATCGCCAAGCTGGATGAATTAAGGAAGCACAAGTGGTGTGGAGAGAATTGTCAACATGGACAAACGGTTACTCGAGAGAAGAAGCACAAATGTGTGTGGAATCATTGATGCGCTCCAAGGAAGGATCGGTCACACAGATTTCCAACATGGTCTTATTCATTTCCATAGATTATAGGATTTGCTTTACTTGGAGAATAAGTTTAGAAATGCTCTAAGTATGTGAAATAGGTGATGTTAGGAACACGAGATGAGAACAGAAAAAGAGAGCCAAAGGCTTTAGAGAGAAAGCTAGAGGGATGAGTGCTTAGGAAAAACCTTACTTGCTGAGAGGAGAAAGAAAGAGCGAATTGCTAAGAGCGTTAGTTAGAGGAAAGCTACTCTTAGCCAAGGTCATGTCGCTTGTTGTAATTACTCTTGATTAATATAATGTAATTAGTGGTGATTTTTATCCCGGTCTTAGTAGAAGCTTAGGGTTCTCACCTTGGAAAAATTTGTGCATTTGAGCCAAACTTATCATCTAGCAGTCTTAAGTTCAAAGTATTGTAGCTAATCTCCCCTTCCACAACTTTAACACACTAGCTTACTAGCTTGTTTTGCTTATCTTGGAGATTAGAATAGATTAAACGTGTTTTCAACTTTGATATATTTTAAACACTTACGCGAGTTGATCGAGATACTCTTTTATAAGTGTTAGCCAATCAAATCTACTTGATTCGTTCATATATAAGGATAAAACCTACACTTATGAATCCCTAAAACACCTCCATACATAATTTAGATCTCATCGTCAAGATCTAACCATGGTCCACCCATCACGAGTACAACACATAGGATTCGTGACGAGCAGACCACATTTGATTAGTCACGAGTTGTCCACGAGTCAATCGTCATGAACCATACCGGTATGGATCATCACGAACCAGAGTGCGACGGTTAGCAAAAAAAGAGTGCCATAGGTAGCCGACCCCTAATATAATAGCTTAGTACTCATTAGAATAACTTTTTGTTAGTTTGATCTAGCTCAGACTAATCGCTTTCTTTGTTTTGATGATAATAAACACTTCATTTAATATATCTTATGTTTTCTAAGTATTATAGGAGTAGCTTAAGGAGTCAAGAGAGTCACTTTTACCAAGCGAATAAGCTAGAGACTAGCTTTGAGCCATGCAAAGATAGCAGATATAGCAAAGGCAGTCTCTGTTTAACTCTAAAGTCAAGAATCACAATTCCAAGATTGAAGACGTGATGAGAGTTCAAGACCTTGGACTAGCGGAGTGACTAGGAGAGTCGCTGCCAGCTAGTGCATTCAGTACTTCAACGAAAGAAGAAACAAAGTGAAAGGCATTCTGCCCATGTGGCTTAGGTTGCATTAGCACGTCGAGTATTTGTGCTAGATGATGGAAAGACATGAAGGTCAGGATAGGCGAATGTGTTTCTACATATGGAGAGTAAGGAGCGTAGATCACCAACGTGGACAAGTTGAAGCGGAGTGGTGTGGAAGCGGATCACCAGCGTGGCAGAAGTTTGTTGCTCAAGGAAAAGAAGAAATTTGTGGAGGTTCTATCCGGAGTATAGTCACACGGATTGCCAAGGTGGCAATCTTCTTTCTTAAAATATTGTATAGAGTTTTCTAACTTGAGGAAGAAGTTTAGAATTTCTATAAACAATGTGTAATAGTTGTATATATTTGCACGATCTTGGGAAACATAGATAGGGAGACAAAGTCAAGCTAGCACAAACACAACAAGATCGTGAAAGCCTGGGAGTTAGGTGGGTAAGTGTCTTGGAGGGATACAAGAGACTGAAATCTTGGAGGTTAGTAGGATTGAGTGTTTGGGGCATAGCTAGTGATCTCTGAGGGAGCGAGTGTCGTCTTTACAACTTGAGAGCACAAACGTTGTAAGTTAGCTGAACGCAAGTGTAGTGAGATGAGAGTTATAAGGCCATGTAATTATTTGTTCATTATATTCAATATATCGGTGAGTTTCATCCCGGGCATGTATTATTTCCAAGGTGTTCTCACCTTAAAAAAGTCCCAGTGTGCATATGGAGCTGAATCTTTGATCTAACAATCTAAGATTCATATTGTGGTTTCCTTGTTATTCCGCAACTATAGCATACTCGCTTTCTAAAGTGCAGTGTTTATTCAAAGGGAAAAGACTAGCTTAAAGTGTTTTTAACTTCCGCATTTTCTAAACGTTGAAGCTAGTCAATCGAGCTACTCTTCTCTAAGAGTTAGTCGATTCTAAACTACTATATAAATGTTTTTAACAAGCTAATCATTCATATATATACTCGCTATGTTGAGAGCTAGTCTCTGGATACTAGCTTTGTAGCTTTTATTCATAGAGTATAGAGTAATTGTAATGTTAACATACATATCTTGTTACACTATCTTTTTATCTCGATTCTACCCCTCGTCAAACCCACCACTTTTACATTTTTCCAATTCCAATGTTGCAGGACTCATAATACATAATCTATTTATTGTAATTAGTTTTATAACGTAATTTCCAACTCATATAATAGTTTTCAGCGAAATCAACAGGGTGATCCGAATGTTGAAAATTATACTGGATTGCAACTGCTACTACTTGAAGCACGAGTAAAGTGAGAGAGGCTCCAATCTCTCTCTCTCGGGTAGGGTTTGAGTGTCGTTTGGAATTCGGCGGCGGGCCGGTCTCGAGCGCTAGCGGCCGGTGTACAGCGGAGGGTCGGAGTTTTTGTACAGCTTCTTCATGCCTTCTCCTCTTTTGTTTTCGGTTGGTTCAATCGATTGTATGTATCTGGTACGTATCCAAATCTCAATCTAGGTTCAGGTTTGTTGACGCTCTGCTAATTGGATCCACTGGGAGCCTCTCTCATGCTCAATCTCATCATGCGTTCCATTCCTATGATTTAATTCATGATGGTTCGAACCCCCTTTTGTGGACTGATGATTCTTATTTGTGTTTGATCCATTTTCATGGTAATTTTTCTGCTCTTTTACATCTAGGGAAGATCAATTGGAGATTTGATTTATCTAGATATCTCGTTTCTAATATGTTGAGTATCCTGATTAAATTCTGTTTGGTTAATTTCACCAATTTCTATATATGGTTGCTGGATTTCCCCCTCTGTTGTAACATCTGAAATATTGGTGATTATGTCAGGTTCAATCAATTTCATTATCCGTATATCAAATTGTCTGTCTGCAGAGTATTTCACTTTCAACCTATTAATGTGTGTATTCGTTTGGCTGTTCATGTTCTTTCAACTGCGAATCTGGGCTTTGAGTCTTGTTGGAGTAGTTTTGTATTCCGCAGATTTCGGGCCAGAGTCTGGGTCATTCATTCCGATCGGCGGCCAGTCTGCGCTGCTTTTTATGGCCGCGTCTCTGACTTCTTCTCTGGTGGGCTTCCGTCTACTGCTCAATCCCTGCACAAGTCTGGTGATTGCTCTAAACTAGTGGTCAAATGCATGAGAGACAAAAGCTGTATTCTCAGTTGTATTGCCCACCACGTGGCTCCACCTTACGAACACTTATCCCTTTGGATGATTTAATTTCCAATATGTACCTATGTTTAAATCTTTTGCTTAGGGCCAGTTTATTTTTTGGTCACATGGGCCACTTCGGCCCAACCACTACGACTGGAACTTTGAGTCCACCTTATAGGTACCCTCCTAATATAATCTATACATATAGTGAATCTGCTAATCCTACACTAATTCCTAACATTATTTTTATTCTGATTCCTAATGATATCTATATTGTCTGTTATCGTCTGATAATGGATTCTCTCAATCCTCTCTCAAATGATAATCTTATTGTCTGTTATCTTTTGATAATGGATTCTCTCAATTATATTATATTGTGGACTTGTCCCTTATCCAGGGATTCTCTCATTATACACATATTCTGGTTTTCATGCACTGCATCTTTTTTTACAAGCTGTGATTGGTTGTTGCAGATAAATATTGTAATTAATGTTATAAGGGTTTTCCCTGCTCTGGTTACGAACAGAACAAAATTTTTATGAATATTGCCTACTGGAATTGTCGTGGTACAAAACGTCCGGATTTCTGGACCGAAATTACTTTTTTTTAAAAGAGCGAATTCTATTGACATCTTATGTCTAGCTGAAACAAAATCTATAATGTTCCTAATAATACCTTCTTACATAAATTAGGATTTAAGCACATCTACATTAGCCATGCGGATCAGACTAAAGGTGGATTATGGATTCTACTTTCTAATTCACATCAAGTGAACTCGTTCACAATTTGTTACCAAAAAACAATTTAATCATTCTAAAGTTCCCATACTACCAATATGGAATTTCTCTTCTTTTTTATCTATGCTCCGGCAGATAATTTAAATAAAGCATCATATTGGAATAAGATTTACAGAAAAATCAGAAAATTTAATCTACCTTTTTTAATCATGGGCGACTTCAACGAAATTGCTTGTGCCTCGGATAAATGGGGTGGCAACGATCCAGATCCACATCAATTTCATAGAATACAAAATCTCTTTAACGAGTTCGGGCTTTTGACAGTCCCGTCTAACGGCTTCCCATATACATGGAGAAAATCCACCACTATCTCAAACACTATTCTGGAAAGATTGGATAGGTGTATGGTTCAACACTGTTTTAATAACTATTTTAAGTCAATGGAGGTTACACATCTCCCTTTCACTTCCTCTGATCATTGTTGTATAGTCCTTAGGTTGGCCAACAACCAACAGCGGAAAAATTACCCGTTCCGGTTTGAAAATGCTTGGATAGATCACCCGTACTATACCTCTTTGGTCAAAAAAGCCTGGTCTATGAATCAAGAAGGTTCATTCATGTTTAATCTCTATATGAAACAAAGATACTTAAAAAACCTTTCAAAAACTTGGAGGAAATAATTTACCGATAATAATCACAAAAAACTTCTTCAAACCACAAACAATTTAACGATGATTCAGCAAGAAGTTCTTAACGACCCACAAAATATTTACTTAATTCATAAACTTCAGAATATTACGAGTCAATACCACGCTCTCCTATCCTTCCAACATAAATACTAGGCTCAGCGTGCCAAAATTAAAAACAGTTACCATATGGATAAGAATACTAAGTTCTTTCACTCTATTGCCAAGCACAGAAGCTTTAAACAAAAAAATTCTTTTCACCTCCCTTGACGGTATCCAATACACGGACCAACGACAAATCCAAGAAGCTATTACTAAGGATCTTCAAAATCGGTTTAATCCCCATCATATAAAACCCTTGAATATCCTTGATTATGAGATTATCCCCCAGATTATCTCAGATACGGAAAATGCCTTACTTCTTAAAACTCCAACTGACATTGAAGTAAAAAACATTGTTATGAATCTACCTTAAAATAAGACCTGTGGACCTGACGGTTTTCCAGCAGAAATTTACCAAGTATTTTGATCCATTGTGGGAAACTCAATAACTAAATCAGTTCAAGCTTTCTTCCACAGTGAAACCCTCCTTACTGAGTCTACTCATTCATTTATATCCCTAATTCCTAAGATAGACAACCCACAAACCATTAATCATTTCAGACCTATCAGCCTCTGCAACACTATGTATAAAATCATTACTAAACTACTAGCAAACAGGTTACAAAATTTATTGCCAAAAATAATTCACCCTCTCCAGGGTGCTTTCGTCCAAGACCGTCTTATTCGAGATAATATCTTGATAGCACATGAAATATTTGATTCTTTTCATAAGAAAAATAAAGGACGAGAGGATGGATGGCCGTAAAGATAGACATGGAAAAAGCCTACGATAAAATTCAATGGCAATTCATTCAACAAATGATGTTATCATTTGGTTTTCTCTTCTAAATGGACTAATCTAGTTATGACTTGCATAAAATCTTCTTCATTTTTTGTTCTGGTTAATAATGAACCTGGACCAGTCTTTAAACCTACTTGTGGACTTCGACAAGGTGATCCAATAGCGCCCTTTATCTTTATTATAGCAATGGAATACTTAACCAGAATTTTAACTAACTATAGAATCCCGTAAACGAAGTCATAAGGTAGGTATCAAGATTTGTAACCACTGGACGTGTATCCCATTTCTCAGTTTTGCAAATGATACTATTATTTTCGCCAATGCGAATGTTACCAATGCCAAATATATCAAGTCTACTCTAGACCTCTTATCAAGCATCTCTGGCCTTAAGATTAATTACGACAAAAGATCGATTCAATTCTCTAAAAACATTCCTCCACTTGTTAGGAACAATATCGCTTCTGAGTTGCAAATACGAATTACAACAAGTATGGAAAAAATACTTGGGAATTCCAATAGTCGCAGGCAACGTCAAAAATGAGTGTTTCGACTATGATATAAATAAATTGAATAATCAAGTATCACATTGGAAAGCCAATACTCTTTCGCTTGGTGGCAGAACGACTCTTATACAATTTAACCTCCTTTCTCAGAGAAATTATCTAATGCAAAGTTTCTATTTACCGACAGGAGTACATCAACAAATTGATGACATTAATAAGAAGTTTTTCTGGAACAAATTCACTCCCAATTTCTAGATCTCTGATCTCTTGGGATAAGATCTGCCAACCAAAAATTAATGGTGGACTTGGGCTCCACAAAGCTAAACACATGAACATTGCGTTACAAATGAAACTGTTATGGAAAATTGTTAACAATGATGATACTACCATGTGGGTTCAAATCATTAAAGAAAAATATATTAAGCAAACATGCATCCTTTCTTACAACAAGAAATCCAAGCATCTTGGCAATTCGGCCGTTTATTGCACTTGCGCGACAAATTTAAGAGAGGTCTTTTCTGGATTCTAGGAAATGGAAATAATATAAAATTTTGGATAGATCGTTGGATTCCGGACATTGATCTTACTCCCCATTTTAACCCTCTTGTACATAACACAAATACTAAAGTTGCGGAATTTATTACAAGTGCTAATATGTGGGATCCCATTAAGTTAGCTACTTTGCTACCAATGACTATTGTTAATCAAATCATTAGAATTTATATTCCTTCCTCGGATACTGCTGACAAAATGATCTGGCAGCTTTCAAGCTCAACGAATTTAGCACCAAAAGTGCAGTTCAGCTCACTAAAAATACTTCCGCAACTTCAAATTCATCTGTTTTTACTAAAATGTGGAATCTTGATATTCCACCGAAAATAAAAAAATTCCTTTGGAAAGCTCTGTCAGATTGTCTTCCTACTACAGAGAGGTTGAACAGTATTTTAACCGAGTTCCAAATTTTTGTACACCCTGTAATGGCTACTGCGAAACTACATCACATTTCTTTTTTCAATGCCCGATAACTATTGATGCGTTTGCAACCCTAGAACAGAGAACGGAGCGGAGAAAAATATGTCTTCACAAATAATTTTTTAGATGACTTCGAATATTTCTCAACAACAATAGGAATATAGACATCATTTTCTTCTTATGGTTTGAATTATGGCATAATAGGAATAGGCTAATCTTTGACAGAACTAATTTTCCTAAATCTAAACCCACTGACATGGCCGTCATACAATTCCATTCTTGGACTGCTACTAAAGATTTCAATTCGGTAAAACACGGTCATCCAACCAACAATAACAAAGTTGGTCATAATACTCCGCAATCTCGTAAGAAGAGAAAGAGTGATACTTCCTCGCATAAGCCATCGGAAGGCTGGTGAAAAATCAATTTCGATGCATCTTATCTCCCTAGGGGAGAGTCTCACATTAGTAGTGTCATTCGTGATTCTCAGGGTAATGTCATTAAAATTAATCGCAAAAGCATCAAAGCTTCTTCCGTAATTCAAAGTGAGGCAAGAGCAGCTCTCGAAGGCATCAAGCTGGCACTTCAACTCAAGCTTGAAAACATTATATTAGAGGGCGATAACTTAACAGTTATTAATGCTATTCCTCGTATTTGGCAGGTACCTTGGAACATAAAGATCATCATTCAAGAGGTTGTCAAGAGTCTTCAACAGTTTAAGGGAGTTAAGATTTCCATTGCGTCAGACATAACAACAGGGCAGCGGACTTCATTGCTTCCAAGGAAATGCACGACATTGATCTCGATTACGTTGCTTACCTTTGCAATACTTGTACAGCAAGTAGTGTACCTGATACTAATATCAGGACTTTGCGAGAAAGGTTGCGACTTTCGCAACCTTTGCTCCTTAGTTTTCTTTTTCCTTTTGTAAGCATTATCAAGAACGATAATGCTGGTTGCCTCCTGGTTAGGGAGGAACCCCTTTGTTGGCCTTCATTCAAAAAAAAATAGGGTGATCCACCGTTTGGAAGAACCAATCATTTTCCACAAAAGAGGGATGATTACAAAAGTTGAGTGCTCTAGTGAGTAGCTCACATTAATTATGGGTGATGTTAGTTTTGCTAACACTTGTATTTCTATGTTTGATAGAGTCTATTATTGGGCCTGATTCGTGGGTGGACCTTTTTTTTAGAATAGTTCATGATTAGATTTTTAGGTACAAAGAATTTTGGTCCATAAGAGCATCCTTAATAGTGGTACTCATTTTGAGTATCATAATCTATTTTAAATTATTATTTAATGTTATGATACTCATACTTCACAATGGTGATATTTTACCTCAAGTATCATATTCAACTTTTCTTTTCTTTTCTTTTCAATCTTATTTGAAAGGTTAAAGTTATTATTTAATTATAGATAGATAAAAATGTGGGATCAATGTGTAAGACTTGTGTAAGATTTGTGTAAGAATGAGTATCATGCATGTGATACTCAAATGTAATAATTACATTGATAAACTAAAACACTCTTACATTTATCTTTAATTTAAATGTTATGATACTTGGAGTATCACCATTGTGGATGCTCTAAGGACTATGCTAGGAGAAAAGATAAGTTATTCCTTAGTTCTGATTGACGTCACCTAAATGGGGAGAGGACCATTAGATACTATTATAAATAGAAAATGGAAAGAAAGTACAAGGGACTTTTCCACTATTCATGTCCTTTATTGCAGGATTTCGCTCTGTAATTCTCTTAATTGTGTCAGACAATTTATTCATTTTTTAGAATACGTCAAGGTTTGGGAGTTTACTCTTCCTTTTGAGGAAAATTTTACTCTTAATCCTTCTCTTCCTACCCTTATATACGCTCCTAAATACATTAGCCCTTGGATTGTCTCTGACTTAGAGCGTCGGAGAGTCAAATCCAGAGGAAGAAATCCCCTGGGCTTGGTTTTACAGGTTCGCGAGGAGGAAGATACATCAATCCGGCCTATTTTGTTCACCAAATTTCCTAGGGTCCACCTCCCGAGAGCCTAATTCCAAAGTGAAGGAGAAGTTGAAAACTCGAATCAAGTCCCTCGCGAGGAGTGTTGCCTCTCGAAAATTTTGGGCTTCAACACTGGCACCGACCATGGTTTCTTACTCCCGAGACTCGGCCGTCCAGGAAAAGGAAAGATGGTGAGTGCATGCAGTTCAAGAAATTGGACTGATGGGCGCAAGCACCAAGACTCTCAAAGCAAAAAACGGGTGAGTCGCACATTCACCATGTTATCGCAAAATCATGTCTGTATCACACACCATGAGGCTAAAGAGTATAACGAGTATGTTGAATGGAAAAACAACATGAATGGAAAACAAGATATTGAGCACGAGAAGCATAAGAACGAGGAAAGACGTCGTTAAGAAGACGAGGACATGCATCTTCAAGAGGATGATGATAGAAGACGTCGTGAAGATGAGATGGATAGGCGTCGTCGGGAAGACGAGATAAATTTCCATCAGGAATAAGAAGACAAATATCTTTGTGATATCGAAGAGGAGTCTACGAGACGATCTCGCAACAAGCCACCTTATCCACCCTCGCGACATCCAAGTCATGTATAGTTCATAGGTGCGTGTCGGGAGTTGCACTACTCCATATCACCTCGAGATGCACACTTCCAAGGACAGATCCCTGAGCCAATGTACAGTCATGGGATTTCCCATTCCTATAATCTCCCGCTACACGATCCATATGTCCCATATCCCATGATAGGTGAGTACCACATCCCACCAATCCCAATACGAGGTTGCCAAATCAATACAGGATCAGCCTCTCAAGGTGGGAGAACTATCTTTGTTGATCATATCATAAACACACCAGTACATGAGACTTCAAGTATCCAAGCATATTAGAGTCAACGAGGAAACCATATAACTTATCTTTGTTGATCAGCCTCCCGATGCGGGAGAACTATCTTTGTTGATCATATCTTTGTTGATCATATTCAGTCCAAACCATCATCTGACACCTTATATCTTATTCGAACTATTTTGGATCTTATTAGAGTCAACAAGGAGCTTAGGAAGGAGTGAAGACAAAGGCATGCACATCGGAGGTGCAAAACAAGCTAAAGGGAATCAAATCAAGCAGCAGACCTATCGGCAGCCACGACACATCCATCGGCGCCCACCAATGTGGAATTCGATCAAGGCCACAGAAGATTCATGGCCGCCCTTCGATCTCCAAACGGACATAAATGACTTAGCCTTTCTTCCTATCTTTTTATTTGCAATTTTTGGTAGATTGTTATATGTTTATTTGCGAATTTCTGTTTATTTTTTTAGGTTTTTAGTGTAAGCATATAAATTGAATTTTAGAACTCTTAATTAGGTCAGCCTCTCTTTGAGAAAGAGATTAGTTCTACGCTCTTCATCTAGACCTTTTACATATTTGATTTTTGATTAATTCCACCATGAACTAAGCATCCAAGCTTAATTAGACCTTGAAGTTTATATTCCGATGAAGTTGTGAGTTTCTCTTTCTCTTAAACTTATGTAATTGTTGTCACTTCTCTTCAATTTTATGATTAGGGTTTGAATTTCACTGTGCCCTAATCTGGCCAATTAAATTATGTGACTTGAAATCCATTGCTAGGATAGATCGATTCATTTGTCTAGGTCTATTCCTTTGAATCTAGCATAATTTCTTATATTTGGTTTGAACCACGAAATTATGTAGAGAGTTGGCATATAGCAAAATTTCTATATCCTGGTGCTTCTTACTTAATGCTTCCTATGATTTAAATCATTAGAGTTCGATGTGGTTAATCATGAGGAAAGAACTATTATGCTCGGTTTGAGGTTTTAGTTACCTTAGGGATAGAAGTAGGAACACATTGCATTTTTAAGGTGAATTGAGTTTCTATGATGAACTGGTTAAATATGAATGGATAGTGTCTAACTAAGTGTTTTTCTCCAATTAAGTCTTGTCATTGTTAATTTTACGCATTTGGTAGTATTTTATAAATCATAACCTTAAAACCGCCTCAATTAGTTACTTGGATTAATTTAGAATTTAATTATAAGAGTTGTGCCTCCATGTGAATTCAACCCCTACTTCTACTATATTCAAGTAATAAGAGTTAGTGCCAAGATAGGAAATCAAAAAAAAAGAGGCGAGATACTCTGTCATGCCTTGTTTGCATAACAATTTGTTTGTTTGTTTGCCCTAATCTAAATATGACCGACAAAGATTCTTGCTATCACTAGTCTAAGAGAGCAAAGGCGAACTAGCAATGTGCCAACACCCGACGGCTAGCCCATGATGCTAATCACTAAACCATCTTGCGATGCTTACAACCTATAATTTAGTGATAGCAACGTTGCCGAGTTGGCTAACAAGTAAGCCGACCCGCTCATCGTACACATTCAGCTAGGCACTAAGATTGTGAATAGGGTCATGATAGATACAGGAAGTGCAGCCGATATTCTATAGTGGGACGCCTATCAAAAGACGGGTCTAGACTAAACAAAGCTTTGACCAACCAAGTGCAACCCCGTGAGATTCACAAGGTGCTTCCATAAAGGATCTTGGGGTGATAACTATCAACATGATATTGGGTGACGAGGTTGGCCCTCTAAAATGTTGTGCAGTCAACTTTCTAGTCATACCAATCACCTTGTCATACAATGCTATTCTAGGAAGAGATTCTCTAACTCATTTTGAGGCAACCGTCTCGATCAGCTATTTCTGCCTCAAATTCCCGACCCAAGATTGCCCTAGAACATCGAGTGGAAATCAAGAAGAAAGCCAAACCTGCTACATTGAAGCAGAGAGAAATGAGAAGAAAGCAGTTCATGCAAACCAGTTATACATTTCGGGGTCGCTAGCCACAGAGGAAGAGGCCGAACTCGTTTCCAGAGAGCCCTAGAAACGACCAGTAGAAATGTGCAAGGTCTTAGCCAGTTCAGCTGAGGTCGAGAGGAAGGCCATCACAACTTTCTCCAAAGCCGAGGAGAAGTTGTACGTAGGTCAAGGCCTTCAACCAGAGGTGCTCAAAGAAATCGAAGAGTTACTGAGTTCCTCGTGAGAAATATTTTCTTGGACTTCTAAAGAACTCAAAGGTATTCCTCTCGAGGTCGTAACCCATTCCTTTTCTATTGACCCAAACGGGAAGGTGAGATGATAAAAGAACCAAAAACAAGCTGGTCCCAAGAACGAAGCTACCGCAGAAGAACTCGTGAAGCTCCTCAAGGCAGGGTTTGTGCAACCCGTCTAGTACCAACATGGCTCGTGAATGCAGTAATGGTGCCGAAGAAAGACCCTGGAAAGTGGAGAATGTCACGGACCTTAACAAGGTGTTCCTTAAGGAAAACTACTCATTACCAACCATCGACTAGCTAGTCGATTCAACTGCCAGTCACGAAGCATTAAGCTTCCTAGACGCCTATTCAAGGTACAACAAGATGTTAATGAACCTAGCCGATGCAGAACACACAACTTCCATTAGAAACAAAGGAAATTTATGATACAATGTCATAGCATTTGGGTTAAAGAATGTCGGGGCCACATTTCAGTGGTTGGTAGACAAGGTATTCGCAGGGCAAATCGGGAAAACAATCGAGGATTATGTCGACGACATCGTCAAAAAAAATCAAGTAATAAAAAGATCACCTCGAGGAACTTTGCAAAGTGTTTGACACACTGCGCAGGTCCGACATGAGCTTAAATCCAGAAAAATGTGTTTTTGGGTAACCGAGGGGAAGTTTCTTGGCATCCAGATCAGTGAAAAAGTTATAGAAATCAACCTGGAAAAGCTACATGTGGTGCTCAATATGAATGCACCCAAGACAACGAACAAAGTACAGTGTTTCTTGGGATCAGTAAACTACCTAGGGAGATTTTGCGCCAAGCTTGCTGAGCGCAATCTCCTATTCTTCGAGATTTTGATAAGGCCAAAGGATTTTTGTTGTAGTGAAAAAATACAAAGATTCATATATGATTCTGAAAGATCGCCTATCTAATCTTACAACCCTATCACCCTCTACTAGGAGAAGTGTTACAATTGTACCTAGCCTCAAACTCTCGAGCAATCAGTGCAGTTCTCGTTAGTGAGCAGAAAAAGCCAATGTACTTCGTCAACAAAGCCTTGTTATTGGCCGAGACGACATACTCGCATGTCGAAAAAATAGTATACACACTAACTATAGCCGCCCGACATCTGAGACCATACTTCCATGCACACACCATCCAGGTACTATCCGACATTCCACTTCATGAGCTTCTACACCGGACAGCTTTGTCATGAAGAATGACCAAATTGGTAGTCGAGTTATCAGAATTTGAAATTGAGTACAAACCAAGACCACCCATAAAGGCCCAATCCCTAGCCGACTTCATTGTGGAAACAAGCTTCCGGGAGAATGGAAAACTAGCACCACACGAGAACCATGTGTGGAAACTTCATGTAGACAGGGCCGCAAATGCCGATGGATGTGGTGTCAGGATAGCGCTAGTCTCACACGAGGGAGATGTTCATGAGAACGCACTCACAATCAGCTTCTTGGCAACGAACAACGAGGCCTAGTATGAAGCCTTGATTGCGGGCCTCGAAATAGCTCTCGCGGGCTCCGCGGAGGAGGTTGAATCTTTCAGTGACTCATAAGTGGCCGTACATCATGTGCAGGGAGTATACGAAACTAGAAATGGAGACCTCCCTAGTTATCAAGCACGAGTAACTGCCCTCAAATCCACGTTCAGACACTTATTCATCACAACTATCCCAAGAGAGGCAAATGAACAGGCAGACAGACTAGCTACAATGGCATCGCCGGCACAGCTCGTCTCTAGTAAAGCTGATATGAAATCACGACTGGTTTGGGTCAAAACCTATGACGAGAGGGAAATCCGTCCACACATGGAGATGATGACTATTGATCTACCTATCGATGACTGGTGAACCCCCCATCCTGAAATACTTTAAGCAAGAGGACACCACGAGGGAACCTCGTGAGCTTAGAACGTTCGATGCGCAGGCCGCCTGTTTCTTCACATGAAAAGTCAAAGTCTATAAGCGGGAAATCATGACACGAGAAATAAGGTTCCTATATCGCGATGAGGGCCAGAGAATGCTTGTAGAACTCAATGAAAGGCTATGCGGTACTCATGCCGGTTGGAGATCCCTCGTATTCAAAGCACTCAAAAATGGTCATTTCTGGATTTCAATGCTAGAGGATGCTATGAAAATGGAAAAGACGAGCAAGGCTTGCAAAACGCACGCACTATCAATATACCAACCTGGGGTAGAGATGCAGATTATGACGGTGCCATGTCTATTTGAGATGTGGGGACTAGTCTTATTGCTCCCTTTCTCACCAAAGGCGCCAAGACAACTCGAATTCTTTATCACCGCTATCAATTAATTCACAAAGTTGGTCAAAGACATACCGCTCGTGAGGTTGACAGTACAATCTATACAGAAATACTTAGGAAAAAGCATCATTTGATGATTTGGACTGCCATGAGATTTTCACTGACCGAGGGACATAGTTCAACACACCAAAACTTGTTACCTAGTGCGGTGACCTTGGAATAAAGCTAAAGTTTTCCTCAGTAGCCCACCCCCACAGTAACGGGCAGGTGGAGGTGGCCAACAAGAGCACCGTCTCAGACCTCAAGAAGCGGATGGATGGCGCATGTGGAAAATGCATTGGTACTATGGGCCAACTGCACCACATCAAAACGAGCTATGGAAGAATCACCTTTTGATGTTGTGTACGGTGTCGATGACATAGTACTTGTCGAGCATTTTTTCTCGAGTGACATGATCATTCATTTTAGTGAAGAAAAACGATGAGAAAATGGGTCTCGAGCTACACCTTCACAAAGAGGCATGAGATATGGCAAAAATTCGAGCATCAAACTACGAGGCCGCCATAATAAAATACTACAACAAAAACATCAAGCCAATGAAATTCATGAAATAGGATTTTGTGCTACGTAAAACTGAGGGAGGAAAGATAGACCTAACTGGGGGGAATACATTGTCGACATCGAGTTAGCATAACGGATAAAAGACTACATAGACAATCGCATTGCGAACTTCATGGAACCTGATGCACTAGCATCAAATATCTCGTCGCATGTATTCACATAAACCTCGCATATTTCATCGTCATATCAAACAATAAGTTATCCATGATATAATATCTACTTCATCTCTAATAAGAAAAAGTATATTTGATGCTCTTTTCTTGAATACATAGGCGAGACTTAGCTCTCTGGCTCGCAATAGCCTGGGAACATAAGTAATAGGATTAGTGGGATCGTTAACCTCACTTACCTTGTAAAGGTAATATACATATATATAAAGAGGGTGTGTACCCCCTTATTTATTATAATAAGAATAGGAACTTATTCATCACTAAGTGCAAAATGCAGTAGCCAAACCCCTAACTTATCTAAGCATGAGAAAAGATTTGATGTAAGCCTATGTCCATTGCCACAGAGCCTCCGTGTGGTATGAGAAAAGATTGGGTGTAAGCATTTGTTCATTATGGTATGAGAAAAGTTGGGTATAAGCCTCTGTCCATTTCCGCAGAGCCTCCGTGTGGTATGAGAAAATATTGGATGTTATCCATTACCGCAAACCCTTGTGAGATACGAGAAAAGATTGGGTGTAAGCCTCTGTCCATTTCCGCAAAGCGCCCTCGAGATATGAGAAAATATAGGGTTTAAGCCTTTGAGCATTGCCGCAAAGCCTTCTCGAGATATGAGATTTAGGTGTAAGCGTCTGCCTGTGCAGTAGAGCACCCTCGCGACGGAAAAAAAGGTGTAAGCCTCTTTTTTAGTCATAGAGCCTCCAAATCACAAAATAGTCTTAATAAAGGTGTAAGCCTCTATCTGAGTCACATAGCCTCCTTGAGAGGTTCATATACTTGCTACCACACCGTAACAAAAAGCACAAAAGCAATAGAAAGCACTCCACCAATGAGGCACAACAAAACCAACACATAATAGGAAGTAAGAATATTTACTCTTTTCACATAGTCAGCTTGAAAAGAAAGCATCCTTAAAAATCAAGGTTTTTCCAAGAATGCAACGGGACGAGCCTTACGAGAAAAATAGTCCCTCGCGAAGGGCACATGCCTCATGGCCAGGATATGTGACGAGGCTAAGGTGCAACTACACATCCCATTACCTAATCCTTGTGATAAGCATTAGTTAAATATTCTAATAACGGGTTAAACACTTGTAGACACCTGAGTATCGCGAACATGCCAACTCGAGCAGAGTAGAACTAGTATCGTGAGAACCCTAGGGCTAGGAAACAACTAAAATCCAGGGTAAGTTTACGCACTATGCGATAAAATGTTCTACTTGTTATGTATACATGATAAAAGATCATTATCACATCGCAAGGATCTTTAGCGAAGCTAGTAAGCATGTGATAGAAACAAGGCGCAATAACGGATTAAGCAGGTCTCGACCAATGTTTAAGTTGCTAAGTTTTCATAGAAAAAATTGAAACTTTAAATATGATTTGTATTACCTCATAACACTTGGATGATTTATTTCCTTATGAAATTAGGCTCGTTTGTTTAAAATTCTTATATTTCGTTAGGCAATTTATTTGCATCAACGATATAGACCGACCACATAAAATTCTATTACACGTCATGTGACCCTCCTCATATCTTGCCTATCTTTACCAAGTCGAAACGGTTAAAATGCAAGAGGGCAAGGGTCGAATGTATCTCATGACAAGTCAAAAGATGCAAAATATTAATAAACATAAACCAAAGCAATAACAAAACCGATACATAAAGACGGCTCACAAGCAACTCAAAAAGGTTCATAGAAAGTAATAAGGACAACACATCAAATAAGCATAGTTCAAGCAAAGGTATTATAAACGGAAGGAGAAAGGTCTGGGTGGGAGACTCATCTAGAAGCTTTTCCCTCACCTTATTAATGGCACATACTCCATTACGAACCACCTTCTCGAAGCCTGGAACAACAACACCTTCAGAGGGAAACTCTTTAACAGACCAAGCCTTGAGAGGTTTTTCCGCATCCTCCACAAATATGGAAAGATAAGGTGCCTCGTATGTAGGGGGATCAGGTTCAATACCCTGGAGATTATAAGAATAAAAAACAAAGTTTAGAAGCCCTTGCTTGGCAACTCGAATCTTTGCAACCTCAAGGAACACCGCCATTTGATAGGAAGAGTGAAAGTTGATGCAGTTAGCATTGCAACGACCACATGCGTACCTCGCTAGTTCCTCTATTTTGCCTCCTCCCCCGCAAGGTAAGGGTGGGCATGAAAACCCAAAACAAAAAACATTACCGAAAAACTAACTAAATTTCTGGTTAACTGTACCGAATAATAACT
Source organism: Phyllobates terribilis (assembly GCF_046119375.1). Taxonomy (NCBI): domain Eukaryota; kingdom Metazoa; phylum Chordata; class Amphibia; order Anura; family Dendrobatidae; genus Phyllobates; species Phyllobates terribilis. The sequence continues at coordinate 9,599 of NW_027368047.1, read as the reverse complement.
GATTAATCGTTAAGGTTACTTGACCGAAGAGTTTATATTTTAGTTGGTACGGATACGGTTAGCTATATTTTCAAATTCAGTTAAACAATTAACCGATAATATATATAACATGTTTTTGGAAAGAGAATTAGATAAGTAATATAAATATTAACATAAACACACATTTATCATCAATAAACTTCATCGAATTAATATATGATATATTGATGCTTATTTAGTTATGATGTAGATAATTAGCGTATATTATTCTTAATTTCTTTTATGACTAGGTAGTATCCATTGGTTCCTACTTAATTAATACTAGTTAGTAGTTAGATCCTTAGAGCAAATCATCAATTTTTAAAAGATATGTATATACTCCAAGTTTACAACAATTATTAAATATATATTTTTTAAATCATAAACCCTAAAAACTAAAATACGTAGTTAACACTTTGCAATATCTTCCTCTGCAGTCTGTAGTTCCATGTACTCAATTCTTTCTCTTTCACATTCTGTTTGTTACCTTGTATGAGTCTGAAATATCTACTTTGCTTCCTGTATCCATTTCTAGAAAAGAAATACAGTTTCGCTCATCATCTACTTTACCCATTCTCCGCCATCTATTCTCCTACTGTGAAGATTCTTGTAGTGCTTGAATTGATTTTCTAGACGAGCTTTGTGAACATACATTGAAGATGAATTATGAATATTTATGGTCTTATCTTACAAGATAATATTATGTTACCATATTTTGGTTAACCAAATAAATGTACTGAAACCGATGGTTAACCAAAAAAATCGGTAACCAAACGACCAGTTAACCGACTGTGCCCACCCTACCGCGAGGGCCATCTCGTTGACATGAGTCTCCTTCGGATTAGCAAGCCTCGTCTCCAAGGACTTCTGGTAATTCTATTCAGCCTCTTTCATATCAATAGAATGAGCTCAACGAGGCTCCTCCATCGCTTTCTAATGATGACCTTTCAATGCCTCGATCTCCGCATCATACGACCGCTTGGCATCAACAACTATTTTCTCAAAGTCATCCTTTCACTTGGTGATTCCACGAGCTTTCTGTTACTGTAGAGAAGTGACTCGAGTCTTCAATTCATTTAAAGATTTAAGCGCTTCATCATAGTTGGAGACTATGCAAACATAAAGGCGACACTAGCTCTATACTTCCCTGAGGCAACTTGGATCAGTTGAAGAGTCTGAAGAGATTAAAAATAAGCAAGTCAAAAATTAAGAGGGAGACGAAGAAACAAAACAGAAAAATACAAGGCACACATATACAAATACTTACCACAACAAGCAGTTGGTCACCCTCAACGTGCTCGGGAGTCATTGATTGAGACAGGTAAGGAGGAAGAGAAGGGAGTAGGCCACGGTTCTTCAAGGCTTTTGTGGCCTGAATAGGTGTCAAGAACCACCCACCAGCTGATCTCGTAGATCCAAACTTTTTGCTATAACTAGGAGTCGTACCGCCCTCGGGAGCCGCCATGATCTCTTTCTTCTTCTCTTTGGATTGTCGTGTCTTGCTCCTCTTCGGCAGTGGAGACCCGTCCGGGACCGGTGTCGAAGCCCTTTTCGAGCCACCAGGGCCCCGGGCTCCCGAGGCAGACACATGATCGTGAACGGTCTCATGTGCCAAATGAAGTATAGGGATCGAGAATGACCCGCAACTCGCATCGTGATAAGCTCACCAGATGTAACCACGTTCCTGGAAGGTACTTGTGGTGAGGGGATCCCAATGTCATCAAGGTCTGTGAGCATCATGAGAGCATTTTTCTCTGCAAAAAGGAGTAAAATTAGACATGAGCACTAGAATACATAAAAAATAGAGAAAGCGTACGCGACAAGAATTTAAAGAATAATGGGTCGGATCTCTACATTTGGGAAGAGGCAGGCGAAATCCTTTAGAGATTAAGAACTCCATCATAACTTCTCTATTAAAATGGACCAGTCCCTTCTTAGGATATCTACAATAAATAGTACACGTCTCAATTTGTTCACTAGAATAAAATGAATCCCACTCAGTATCATCCTCTACCCATATTGAGCAGTTGAGATTGAAGCCCGGAGGAGGTCGGATGAGGAACCAGGTTGTGAGCCATCCTTTCTCATTGGAGGGCATGATATAATGAGGGAGAACCTTAAACATTCAAGTGAATAAGGCCCACCTGGTGTGCCTAAGACTGAACAAGGCCTTAAAAAGGTGGGCGGAGGGTTTAAAGCCAGTCTCATTACATAGTAGTCGAAAGAAAGTAGCATGGAGTCGGAATTTAGGGTGAAGCTGAGTAGGAATGAGGTTAACTTCACAAAGAAGATCCTTCACGAACTTCAGTAGAGGTAGTCTAAACCCATCTTGCAACGTGCGGCGGGTTATTGGGAAGAATTCACTATAATCATCCACGTACTCTCCTTATTTAGTTGGAAGAGAGAGAACGGTTCCCTTTTGGAAAGGGTAGGATTCAATTATCTCTTTCAGCTTCCTCATAGACATAACAGTAGTACATGGGTTGAGCGTCATGTCTTCTCGAGAGCAAGGGGCCCTCTCTATCTCGTCTCTCATGATGTAGACAGGAGGACATGCATTAGAGAACTCATCCAGTTTCATCTTCTCAGTTGCAATAAACCATTGTAGATATTCAGTTTAATTATAGAGATAAAAAACAAGCTACTTAAATCAATGAAGTTTATGAGAAATCACATCACACAAGACATCAGCAGGGTTTCATTTCTAAATTGGCAATGTAATGAACTCAAAGAACTTTGACAAGAAAGAGTAGAATCGACTTAGACAGTGTAAAATATAGTAAAAATGTGCAGGACAAACTTTCTAAATAGGTTGATCGAAGAAGTCCTTACATACGTCAATTCATTTTTTAAATAGGCATCCATTCTAGAACAGTATCTAGTAATCCCTTTGAATCTGAAGAGGACAGCAGTACACCTAAATATCGACCCCAAACTTTTATCTAAATTACATGAGAGCCATGGAACCTACTTAATATAGCAAGATATTTTCCATCACTCCTCAGTTAATTGGGCATCCATTAGAGAAATCATCCAGTTTCATCTTCTCGGCTACAATAGCCAGTGTAGAAATTTAGTTTAATTACAGAGATAAAAAACAAGCTACTTAATTCAATGAAGTTTATGATAAATCATATCACACAAGACCCCAACAGGGTTTTATCTCTGAATTGTCAATGTAATGAACTCAAAGATCTTTGACAAGAAAGAGTAGAATCCACTTAGATAGTATAAAATATAGTAAAACATGTGCAGACTTTGTAAATAGGTTGATTGGAGAAGTCCTTACATACGTCAATTCCTTCAATAGGATCCTCAAACATAACCTCGTATAAGACATCCCATTCATAAGTTAAAACCAGAAGCTGGCCAAGAACGGTAGTTACCGCAAGAAGATCTCCATCTGGGCTGGGTGAAATGCTCTTAACACCTCCCTCTAATCTAACAACAACTTCAGTATTGTTACCATCAACCATATGGAACAAAAGAAGTCCATTGGAAGTCCTAATGATCAAGGACACTTTCTTCATGAGATAATCAAACGAAGTGATGAAGTCATCAACTTCCATACCAAGTGGCTAGACTCAGCTGATAGAATGACTCCACTACGTTCTTTTGCATTCTGAGAACACAAAAGTATAAAATAAATTATAGCAAAATAAAAATAAGCACAGCAATACAACCCTCTATTTCAAATTGCTCCAATACGATTTAAAAAAATATGCGTGAACATTTAACATTTCAAATAATTGGAAATCCATACACCAAACAACAAAACTGAGAAATTCGGTAATGAAAACTACATTTCAAATTGAAAATTAAAGAACAAGTTTCATTTGGAAAAAAAGAGGAAAACTACAGAGAATAAAACAAAACAAAAAGGTTGAGCATAAATTAGTAGTTACAACTTTCATATGAAAGATGCACGATCCAGAGAGATAGAAAGACCGGCTTGTGGTGTAGGAAGCAGGGCAGTGACTTACCTAACTCTTGACTACGGGCAAAGATGAATAGGGAGAAAGGAAGTTGAGCGCCTCCGGTGGAGACGAAGAACACGAAAGGAAACTGTCGGTGGAGATGACCACCGAGGAAGGAACCTGAGCGTTGTTGAGACGAATAGTGAGAAGGAAGAGCGCTCGCCGGTGGAGATGCGTTAGGGTTGTAACTGGCGGCTGGAGAGTGGAGAAAATGACAAAACTACGTGTATCAAAAAAAAAACTAGCCCACTCTTGAAATATGATATACATTTTTAATTCTTTAATATTTTTGGTAAAAACTTATGTCTCAGAAGTTTATTAAAAACTCCTGACCATGAATTATTTTTTCAGGAGTTTTATGTACCTCCTGAGAATAAAGTCCTGTAAAATGGTTGATTTGTACTAGTGGAATGAGTGGAAAAGCGCGAAAAACCCCGGTAAAGATAGATTTATGTATATCTTGAGCATTAAGTCAAGAACAGACCAGCAAAAAGAATTATGAACCAGAAAGAAAAAGGAAATTGAAAGAGACAAAAGAATAAATAGACTTACTTGACATGGTTGAATAATGAGAGAATTGAGCAACGTCTGAACAATTGACGGAGTTAGAATCGCCGTCGGATTTCTCGAAGGAAGATGGGAAGGGAAAAATCTGGAGAGTGAAAAGCAAAGTTATAAAAAGTGAGGTACAATAAAAAGAAAAGTTATATATAAGGGAAGGAAGTCAAAATACCACTCTTCCCCAAAGCGACATGTGGCCCAATCAAAGTATTTTCACCACCCTTTGAGAGAGAATTTAAAATGTCCTTTTGCTAGAAAATGTTAGGAAGGTACGAACCAAGATTTTTGTAAGACGGTCGAGGAAAGCCTAAGTCCCCAAATCAAACAACCCGCTTGCGAGTCTCATTCCGGAATATATGCAATCCCTCGTGATTCTATAACACACGAGGGATTGAGGGGATGGATGTTGGGCCTGATTTGCACGTGGGCCATTTTTCCCTTTACAATAGCCAGGGATTGGATCTTTGGGACCAAAGAAGAATGAGAAATAAGGACTAATATTAGGAAAAAAATATAAGTTATTCCTTAATTCTGATTGGACATCACCTAAAGGGGGCGGGACCATTATATACTACTATAAATAGAAAATGGAAAAGAAGTACAAGGGACGTTTCCACTATTCATGTCCTTTACTGCAGGATTTTGTCCTGTAATTCTCATAATGGTGTGAGACGATTTATTCTTTTTTGGGAATATGTCAAGGTTTGCTAGTTTACTCTTCCTCTCAAGGAGAAACTTACATTTTATCCTTCTCTCCCTATCATTATATACGCTCCTAAATACATCACCCCAAGGATTGTCTCTGACTTGGTTTTGTAGGTTTGCAATGAGGAAGATACATCAAGCCGGCCCGTTTAGTTCACCAAATTTCCTGGGATCCACCTCCCGAGAATCCAATCCCGAAGAGAAGAAGAACTTGAAGAGTCGAATCAAGTCCCTCACATGTAGTGTTACCTCTCGCCAATCTTGGGCGTCAACAACTCTAATTATTATAGTCTCTTGATGGAGAACTTGTTGGTTCTACGGAGTACTAGGTTGTGGTGAAAGATGGAGTTAAAGAGTCAGCATCTAGAGTGACTCTAACGACAAAACTAAACGAGAGTTTTGGATGAATTGATGTTGAATGATCTTAAGGCTAAGAACTAACTTTTCAGTAGCATAGACAACACTATCCTAAATACCATAACTTAGAAGGCAACATCTAACGAACTTTGGGATTCCATGAAGACCAAATACAGAGTCAAGAGAGCTCAACTACAAGCTCCGAAAAGAGAATTTGAGATGTTAGAAACTGTGGAAGGAGAGACAACCAATGACTACTTTGATAAAGTCATGATCGTTTCTAACACCATGAGGAACTGTGGACAAATAGTTCAGGATGTCAAGATTGTTGAAAAGTTTCTAAGAACCCTTAATGAGAAGTTTAACTATGTTGTACGTTCAATTAAGGGCTCTAAGGATATGGACACCTTAACTATGGACGGACTACAAAGTTCTATATTGTTCATGAGTAGATACTATGATATAGAAAAAAAATATTTTGCAAGAAAGGTGTCGAACTAGATTTGTTATCAACGTTGAATTGGAAGTGATCCTCTTAGAAGTTGGTTTGGGTATAGGCCAAGTAAAGGAACTCTGGTATCCAAAGTCTGAGAGGAATTACATGATGTCTTCAAGCAAGTATGCACTTATAATGACATCCTAAAAATGTGTAATGATGTGGTCAGGATAAAACCATCCATTTTATGTTGTACAAGATAATGAAAATAGTCCATTCCAAATCAGGAACAAAGCCGCATCCGCATAGCCCTAAATGCCTAAAGCCTAACTCACCCCTTCATATGACCCATTGTTGACTCCACACTCCACTTCCAGCAATGTCAAATCTATAGGCACCCCAAAAGAACCCTAAGGTAGCCATATCCTCATAGCCCCAAATACTCTCAGACCTAAAGGAATTAGATGAGGAGGATCTAGATACATATGAGGAATCAGATGATATTGGTAGTGGAGACTTAGGTGTTGACCTTTTAAAAACATGTGATGATGATGAAAGCTCAAATGATTCTCTCTATGCTGAGAATGATTTTCAAGGCTTAGATGAGGAATCAAATGATGGCCAACTGTTTAGAGAGAATTTGGATCTGATGAACACGGAGATCAAGATATTGGAGGTCAAGACATTGTAGTTCGAGAAATTGGAGAGGAAGTTTGTTCTTTTGGTGAAGATGTGTTTTATAAGGTGCATGATTCAAATGATTATTTAAGCTATTGCGGGTCTAATGATGAAGGAAATCCTTAGTATCTAGAACTCAACCCTTTAGTTGATTTCAAGAGTCATATTTTCCTTCAAGTTGGTATGAGATTTATCTCCAATGACATATTTAGAAAAGCTCTTAGACAGTTTTCTCTTGAAAATGATTTTGATTATTACTACTTACATAAGCATAATGTCATAGCTTATTGCAAGAAGTGTTTATGTCCCTTTGAGCACAGAAGATTAAAGTGTGTTTGCAACAAAAGTTTATCTAAGCTCAAAGCTTGTGCAAGGAAGATGAATGTTGATGGTAGCTTTCAGTTGAAGTATTTTAATCTTAATCTTGAATATGGTTGGCAAGATGTGAACACAAAGGTTATTTTAGTGTGGTTGGATGACAAGTATCTAGAACACTACATAAATTATTAAAGAAGGGATTAAAATGTTCATCCAGACTGTGAACATAAAACATGGTGTCACTTACTCTCAAGCATGGAGTGCAAGGTTAAGGGCTGTTTTACAGGACCAAGGCCATGTACTAGAACAGTATGCCAAGATTTGGAGTTATGCATCCATAATAATGAAGTTGAATCATGCTAGTAGTGCATTTTTTAAAGTGTCATCAACCATTGAAGTGGAGAGGCCTTCTCTTTAGAGATTATATATGTGTCTTTGTTCTTGTAAACCAGGTTTTCTGATGGGTTATAGGACTATAATTGGTTTTGATGGTTGTCATTTGAAAGGATCGTACAAATGACGGGTTTTCAATACAGTTGTTAAAGATGAGAATGAGAATATTTTCCCACTTGTATTGGTGTTGTGGAATTAGAGACCAAAGATACATGGTGTTGATTCATGCAAAACCTTATCCATGACATAGGACCAAACAACCTTAGTTTCATGTCTGATAGGTAGATGGTATGTAATTTATTTTATTTGCATTCATTTTCTTTGATTCGCTAATTCTTATTTATAAGTTTTTAATGATAATTTCCTATGCTTGCTTGGCAGCATTACATACCGTATAAAAAGGGTGGGGAATAAATCGTGTAGTGATTTTGGATAATGATCGAATGGTGTGAGAACGCTTTCTTTAAAGAGTATTGGAAACCTTATTGATGCCTAGGGTTACACAAAATCCCTTTGAGTATAAGACAATCAAAGTTCCCTCTTCTTCTAGGCTAAGGGACAAGATATACAAATAGATTTATGTGTTGTGTTTGAAGTGTTAATAACAAATATCGTGTTTCAATAACATAGATGAGTGATTTTTGTATCTCTTGAAAGCCCAACAGTGACCCTTTTATAGGTCTCCATTGAGGTGGTTAAAATCGGTTATAACCATAAAATGGAAGAAACTGTCAAACAACGTGGTTGTAAGTTAACTGTAGTGTAAACTACCCTTTAGGAGAAGTTATGGTAGTTATTAAGCCTGAATCCGAAAACTTTGGGGTTTATTCTATTTCTCATATTCCTTTGTTAGTTATTAACCCAGATTCAGTAATCTCAGGGGTATATTCTCTTTTCTAGATTCTCTTGCAATTTCTATCCGGGCTAAAAAAGATAAAAGCACATCACTTCCATAGCCCAATTACACGACCATAGAATTAACTTACATATATTAATCTAATAATAATGTAATTTTTTACAATGAAATCTTACTCGTTAATCTAATGAGATTCAACGAAGACGAAATCGTTGACGTGGGTGTGTACTCCACACCTCCAAACCAATGTTATAACAACTTATATTCATTAAGATATTTGGTTAAATCCTGATCACATTAAATGCTCTGATGATTCACTTAAATCAAACACATTACAAGGTTTACTTGAGGCATTGAAAGAGTTTGTACCATCTGCGCATACAAAAATAAATATGAGGTACATGTACAACAATTCCAAGAAAATTTATCGCGGAAAAAAAATTATAAGGATGTTGTTTGGGTTGGTACTAGGGCTACAACCACAATTGATTTTGTGGAGTGGATGGAAAAGATCAAATTTATGAGTGAAGAAGCTTACAAGAAATGTGGTCTTTGCGTGCCTTCAATCACTTTTACAAATCCGATATGTTGCTCAACGTTAAGAAAATAAAGCACAATTATACTCACATCAAACCAATGCATACTCATTTTCCAATTAATGCATACATAAGACAAAACTTATACACATTCAAGGAAAAACTTATATACTCAAGATAAAATTGATGCACATTGAAGGCAAAAGTACTTATGAACATTCAAGAAAAAATTACTTATGTACATTCAAGGAAAAAATACTCATGCAAACTCACGACAAAAATTATGCACACTTAAGGCAAAACTTATCCACACTCAAGGTAAAACTGATGTGCACTCACAAGCAAGTCTATGAATAGTTGAGAAGATCCTCGTTAACTCTCAACTAAAAAGTGTACATGAATTAAAAAGAAAAGTAATGCAAACTCAAGACAAAAGTGATGCACATTCACAAACAAAAGTATGCACAATTAACAAGATTATCACAATTCTCAACTAGGGAATGTGCATACGTTGACAAACAAACTGATGCATACTTAATGTAAAACTAATACACGTGTACAAGAAAACCTATGCACAATTGACAATATTGTCCTGAACTCTTAGTTGCAAATTGTGTATAAAGTGGGAAATAACCTAATGTACATTGAAGAAAAACTAATGTACACTAACAAAAAAGTTATGCATAGTTTACAATAAACTAATGCACACTCAAGAAAAACCGATAAACAAAAAAATGATAAACTAAAGCACATTTATACTCACA
>NW_027368046.1:0-52687 GCF_046119375.1 Phyllobates terribilis | reverse complement strand
CAAGGCAAACAAGTCAAGGACACCTCATAAGAGATATGACAAAGAAACTAGAAGACATGGCCAAGGAGGCCACTTTGATCTTGAAGGTAACATATGGGATGACCCCCTTTGCCTCCCATCTTCTAGTATGCTATAGAGAAGACAATCTCCTACATCTTCCATTAAGACACCTCCCCCATTAAAGGCCTTCATCAGGCTGCAAGTCACATGTTGTGAAGCTACCCGGACAAGATCAAGTTATGAAGGCTACTTTGGGTTTGGTTTCAACACAACAAATGGAACCCATTGCTTCCACCCTTCTAGTATGTGGAATAGGTGCATATCCCCAACATATCCAATGAAGACATCAAGGCCATACAAGATCAATATCAAGGCTGCACATGTCACTTTTGTGAAACTATCACACTTTTACACCTTACCCGGCTAGGTTGTAAAAGTGTGCAATTCTACCCCTTTTCCCTAACTCTTTTAAGGAACTTTACTAAGGGTATTTTGGACCTATTTAGTCGATCTTTCAGCTGGTAGAAGGCTTTGGTCATTGGAGGTATAAAAGCCAAAAATGACCTAACCAAAAGGGCCTTTGATTGAATTGATGTTTTGAGTAGAGTAAAAACTCCTCCTAGTTTCTCATGGGCCATCCTTGTTAGTTTGAGCAGATCTATCAAACTGCTTACCTTGCCTATTTCATCTTGTTTATGTAATTGATTGTGTAAACTTGTTGAATGGGAAACTCTTGGTGCTCATGGTAGTATATCTCCATGTTGTGTTAAGTTATAGCTTGTTTTGATCTTTCTCTTCTTGTATTGTGTTGAGGTTAAGTCCAAGGTGCCTTATATAGCAAGAGAAGTTCTCTTCAAGAACATATCCATTTCTTCCCTTAAAACTCTTTCTTTCTTCTTGTTCTTGCTTGTTTTCAATTTTGAACAACACTTAGAACACTTGTTCTTAGTGTGTGTTGGTTGAACACTCTAGATCCGAGCTTGTGGGAGATAATCCTACATCAAGTGGTATCAGAGCTCAGCTGAGTTTTCAACCATATCTCACCCTTAAAAACACAAAAACAAAGTGATCTGCAACACTTGTAAAGTCACACCAAAAAACAGCCCCAAAAACACTAGCCAAGCCTTGTTGTTGTGTGCCTTTTGTTGGTCTAAGTCTAATGAATCTTTTGAGTATTTGCAGGAACTAAAACCCAATTTGGAAGTGTTTGAAGAGGCCTAAGGAATCACCAAGCAAAGTTGAGGGAGTTTCTAAGAGAGAACCAAAGCCAAAACCTAACCGGGTGCTTGATTTCATGCACAAAAGTGGTCAAGAACTCAACTTTGAAGCTTCACACCTCAAACCAAACACAACTAAATGAAGAAAACTTATGAGACCCGTGAAGAAAAATATTTGATCTGTTGAGGGAAACAAAAATCAGGCCAAGGGCACGAGTAGATTGTCCAAACACTAAAGCCAAAAATCTTTCCCAAAGCGGTAAAGTGTCATTTTCTACTTTTCAAAAGTGTTGACCTAGCCTATTCACAAGACTTTGCAGCCCCATTGGTTCGTGCCTTTTTGGATGTGACCTGAGCCTTCCACATAGAAAAACCCCCACTACAAGGATCAAGAAACTTCACATCTATTCCAGCTCATTAACCTCTTGAAACAAACACCCAAAGTTGCTTGCAACACACTTTTTATACCCCGAGTAACGTGCTAGCTTGCCTTTTCTTAACTAAATCTTGTACCTTTTGTTGTGTACTCCAAGTGCAACATTTGAAACGTGACCAAGTGTCCTAAAGCACATAAAGAAGAAGGAGAGAGGGGATTGCCATGAGCCCCTCACACCTAGCCTAACCCCACCCTTATGCCTTTGTACTCGGCTAACACTTAGCCAAGTTTAAACACATATCCTAGCCTAATTCTCAAGGACACTTCCAAGGCTAAGCAAGGGCATTTCAAGGGCTTCATTATGCACCATAACTGAGGTAATACGTTCTCAAGTCCCTTTGAGCTAAAACACTTTCCTGCATCATCTTCTTACAAGTGCACTTGCTTGTCTATGCTAGCTATAACTCTTTATTGATTAAGCATCTTAGTGTACCAAACTAACAAGTGTTACTAGCATCACATTGCATTGATAAGGTGATAAAATAGCCAAGGTTGAGAGGACATTAAAGAGTGTAGAGTGATTCAAACACAAGCAAACACAAGCTTATTAGACTAACATTAATGTTGTTCATTGTTTGTTGTCTTTGATCATGTCTAGCTCACATCATGACTCCCACCAAGAAGAGGTGAATCCCATGATTAATTCAGCTAATGGTATCACTAATCAACTTGATTTAGTGAACATTCTTAGTGACTTGAAGAAGGACTTGAATGACATCTCTAGTAGACTAGCCACCATTGAATTCAAACAAGACAAGACTAGAACACCACCTATAGTTCTAGGGACACAATTTGAAGTTAGAGGAACGTCACACCCACACACTCAACTACCATTTCAAAGCCAAGATGTGAGGCATGGATCCATATCACATCACCTAAGGCCGGATCCCATAAGAGTACCTACTAGACCCATTGTCTCATCATTGCCTAGACCTCAACCAATGAACTATCCAAGTGAGTTTTCTAACCCTAACTCTACTGATTTGAATAGGTATAGTGATGATGATGTTGATGAGTTTCAAGAGGATAGGTACATGAGGCAAGGAGGAATAGTAAGGAGACCAAGGCTCCAAGAACAAGGGCAAGAACCTAGACAAAGAGAGGATGATGGCCTAGGCAAGGTGAAGTTCAAAATCTCAAGCTTTGAAGGGAAGTGTGATCCAACCTCATACATGAGATGGGAGAGGAAGATGGAGCAAATTTGGGCATGCCACAACTTTAAAGAGATGGAGAAGTTGCAACTAGCCACCTTAGGGCTCCAAGATTTTGCAAAGAAGTGGTGGCACAACCAAATCCGAGAGAGGTGGATCAAACGTCAACCTTCCATCACTACATGGAAGGAGATGAAGGATGTCATGAGGTCAGGGTTTGTACCTCACCATTATGCAAGAGAAATGAGGCAAAGGTTGGAGAATTTGAAGCAAGGAAGCATGAGTGTGGAGGAAGTGTACAATGCCATGCACATGTCCATGATCAAGGCCAATGTGAGTGAAGATGATGAGGCTACCATTACTAGGTACCTAAGGGTATTGAATCCATCCATTGCCATGGAAGTGAGCATGTATCCCTACACCACAAGTAGAGAACTTCTTCACAACGCCATCAAGGTGGAGAGAAATCTCAAGGCAAGAGCATTCCAAGGGAGTAAGCCAAACAACTTCAACAACAATACATGGGAAGGAAAGGTAGGAAGAGCTAACCAAAGCAAGCCCAAGGAAGTCATAGCTCCAAGAGAGCCATACAAGGACCATTCCTACCAGTTGCCTAAGATCCAAGTTTCATCGTTTAGTAACCAAGGGAGTACTTCTAAACCCTCTCATACTTCTCACTCTATGAACACTCGGGCTAGTAATATAGAATGCCTTAAGTGTCAAGGTAAGGGTCACTATGAGAAAGATTGTCCTAACAAGGAAGACATGATAATCAATGCATTAGGACAATTTGTTTCTGAACTTATTCATAAAATTAACAATGACCGTAACCATATTGATGAGCATGAGAATGAACTAGTGCATAATGAAGAGCTAGAGTATGAGCAAGGTGCAAGCCTTAGTTGCAGGAAATCCCTTAAGGTCCAAACTAAACTTGTGGAAGATAAACTAGGAGAAGACTTGTATCCTAGTAAGTGTCTAGTTAAGGATAAGGTGTGTGACTTAACCATAGATGGAGATAGTTGTTGCAACATAGCTAACAATGAATTAGTCCAAGAACTACAACTAGTCTCGGTTTTGCACCCTAGGCCTTATGAGCTTCATTGGATGAATGATTGTGTAGAGTTTAAAGCACATGGGAAATATAAGTTAACACTTAAGTTTGACCATTACATAAACACAATCTCATTTGACATTCTAGCTATGCAAGAAAGTCACTTTCTCTTAGAGAAACCTTGGCAAGATGGTAACAAAGTGATGCATGATGGTTATGCTAACAAGTACCCTTTATTGTTCAATGATGAGCAAATTACTCTCAAGCATATTACTCCATTTCAGATTCTTAGGGCTTCACAACATAAAATGTTCAAGGCAAAGGAGAAGTCCATTGGCGAGGACAAGAAGTCAAGGCACCAAGCAAAGAACCGAGAGAACAAGTTGCATTTGCCTATACTAGCCTCCAAGGAGCCAAGACACGTGCAATATTGGCTCATACATGAGTGGCCTAAAGATACAAGACTTGTATGTATGACCAAGAAGCACACTCAAGCCTCAGATGAAAGATTTAGAGGCTTCCACCCACAAATGCACCAAGAAGAGTTCCAAGATGAATCAATGGAGGTGAAGGATCATGAGGAGTCATTGCACACCATAGGAGGAGGTGGCCTGGGGTCAGGCCTCTATCAAGAGGGAGGGAATGATGCAGGAGCATCCTCAAGGCAAACAAGTCAAGGACACCTCACAAGAGATATGACAAAGAAACTAGAAGACATGGCCAAGGAGGCCACTTTGATCTTGAAGGTAACATATGGGATGACCCCCTTTGCCTCCCATCTTCTAGTATGCTATAGAGAAGACAATCTCCTACATCTTCCATTAAGACACCTCCCCCATTAAAGGCCTTCATCATGGCTGCAAGTCACATGTTGTGAAGCTACCCGGATAAGATCAAGTTATGAAGGCTACTTTGGGTTTGGTTTCAACACAACAAATGAACCCATTGCTTCCACCCTTCTAGTATGTGGAATAGGTGCATATCCCCAGCATATCCAATGAAGACATCAAGGCCATCCAAGATCAAGATCAAGGCTGCACATGTCACTTTTGTGAAACTATCACACTTTTACACCTTACCCGGCTAGGTTGTAAAAGTGTACAATTCTACCCCTTTTCCCTAACTCTTTTAAGGAACTTTCCTAAGGGTATTTTGGACCTATTTAGTCGATCTTTCAGCTGGTAGAAGGCTTTGGTCATTGGAGGTATAAAAGCCAAAAATGACCTAACCAAAAGGGCCTTTGATTGAATTGATGTTTTGAGTAGAGTAAAAACTCCTCCTAGTTTCTCATGGGCCATCCTTGTTAGTTTGAGCAGATCTATCAAACTGCTTACCTTGCCTATTTCATCTTGTTTATGTAATTGATTGTGTAAACTTGTTGAATGGGAAACTCTTGGTGCTCATGGTAGTATATCTCCATGTTGTGTTAAGTTATAGCTTGTTTTGATCTTTCTCTTCTTGTATTGTGTTGAGGTTAAGTCCAAGGTGCCTTATATAGCAAGAGAAGTTCTCTTCAAGAACATATCCATTTCTTACCTTAAAACTCTTTCTTTCTTCTTGTTCTTGCTTGTTTTCAAGTTTGAACAACACTTAGAACACTTGTTCTTAGTGTGTGTTGGTTGAACACTCTAGATCCGAGCTTGTGGGAGATAATCCTACATCAAGGCACGTAGTTACTCATACTGGGAAGAAGCAAGCTCACGCTTGAGATTTGATGCAATTAAAAGTGCTCATATGAATATTAAAGCGCATGTAGGAGGAATAAATACACATTTCCATAAGGACATTACACATTCATACTCAAGATATATCATGTAATAAGTATGTACATATAATGGATAACTGGCTTCTTGTCACTAAAATGAATACTTCTAATGTGGATCTAAACATGGAATTAGGAAACGTTACATTAAAGTCATGCTTAGGACACCGTAGGAGTGGATCATGTCTATGGGCTTGTAATATGGTTTGAATGCGATCACCACACTCTGTTTGTTGAGAAATAAGAGCATGCAATGGATGTAGAAGAGAGTACTCAAGTTTCATTCAATATACAAGCCAGCAAAGTTGGCCTTTCAGAGTAGATAATGCATGTAAACAAGTAAAAGCATGAATCACAACTTAGCTAAAGTTCCCAAAGTAGATAAAGCATGCTAATTCATAGTCAATATAAAGGGAACTTATAATGAGTGAAGAGGTGGTCTAATTAAAAGGAATAAAACCGAGCTAAATTTTGAGGTGTAGAAAGGGTAACCTGTTGAGTGCTTAGTAAAGATATCAACTATTTTCTCTTCTATAGATACATGACCCAACTTAATACGCTTGTGCTCAACATGATCTTGCAAGAATGGTGTCGCACATCAATGTGCTTTGTCCTGGAATTCTTCACTGGATTCTTTGAAATGTTGATGACGCTAGTATTGTCATACAAGATCTGAAGTGTACCTAGTGAGATTCCATAATCATCCAGCTACTTCTTAAGCAATAGAAGTTGTGAGCAACATGCAACTACAACTATATACTCGGCTTCTGTTGTGAACATTGCAATGGAATTTTGCTTCTTTGAACCCCATGAGACTAACTAAGGGCCTAAAAATTGTGCCATGCCACTAGTGCTTTTCCTGTCAACCAAATAACCAACATAATCAACATTGGTGTAGCCTAACAGAGAAAGCTCACCTCCCTTTGGATACCATAAACACAAATCATTAGTCCCTTTAAGATAGCGAAAAAATCGCTTGACATTAACTAGATGAGAAGCTCGAGGATCTGACTGTGAACGAGCGCAAGAACCAACTGCAAAAACTATGTCAGGACGAGATGCAGTTAAGTACATTACTGAACCTACCATACCCATGTAAATAGCAGCTTCAACCTTTTCACCAATAAGATCATCATCGAGCTTGGTGGTGGTAGAGATAGGAGTAGATAGAGTCTTGCTTATCTCCATTCCATACTTCTTGAGTAATTCTGTAATGTATTTATGTTGATGTATTTGAATAGCATCCTTGAGTTGATTAACTTGTAGACCTAGAAAGAATGTTAGCTCACCAATCATATTCATGCTAAACTTGAGGCTCATGGTTATTTTGAAATCTTCTAAGAGCTGGAAGTTAGTCGACCCCAATATAATATCATCAACATATACTTGAACAAATAATCACCTTTAAATTCCTTTATAAACAAAGTCTTGTCGACAACACCTCTCTTGTAGTCGTGCTGAAGAAGGTAATCAGAGAGACAATCATAGAAAGCGTGAGGGGCTTGCTTGAGACCGTATAGAGCTTAATCTAAGAAATAGACATGCTCGGGAAAATTGGATCCTCAAATCCTGGTGGTTCATTAACATACACTTCCTCATTAAGAAATAGACATGCTTGAACCAGCAGTTTGGCTTGGATTGAGTCTTCGTAGATCATAGAACGCCTAGATTAATCCAATGAATAGCCCCACATACCCTTGTTGAACACCATTCTAGCATGTGATCATCTCCTCCCAAAAGCCAGCCGAAATTTCCACCAAACGAGCCCTTAGTTTCAGTTGAAGATTGCTTGAAGGAGGTGGCCAAATATTGCCTAAACTACCCTCCATTGGCACAATCAAAGAAGGAAAACACATCACATCCGCCCCCTACAAACTCGGCAACAACAAGGACTCAAATCGGCGGTTTCACTTAGATCTGATTTGTTTTAGTCTTTGCATTTAAATTGAATATCCAAGTCATCATTGTAAATTAAGTTTCAAAATTCGAGAAAAAAGAGGAACTCAGGCGTTAAAGCAAAAACAAAAGAAGAAGAAGAAAAGAAACGCCTAAGTTAGTTAGGATCCTATCTTGGTTGTACGTAGGTTCATAAAAGTCGGCACCTAGGTTCATCATCAAGACATGCCTCACCAAACCCTAGCTCTAGCTTGTTGTGTGCGCGGTTCACGAAAAGGCCACATAAGTTCATCAAGCCTCTGCATCATTCGTCATTTCAAAACTCTAGCGAGGTGCCACTCCTCCTTGCAAACCCTAGCTATGCTCTTCACTAGCTCAAGCGCCACAGTTTCATCACTTTGCCACCTACGTTCACTATCCCTAGAGTCGCACCCTTCGGCAAACCCTAGCCTTCATCGTGTGTGCGGGTTCACCGCTTTTTCGCCCATATTCATAAGCTGCGACACCCCACACCACAAGTTCCTTCATCAAGCCCTAACTCTAGATGTGTGCACGGGTTCACAACATAGCTCAGCGAGGTTCACGTTTATACACCGCGCCTCACAAGTGCTTGCCCGGCGAGGTTCGCTCGCAAACCCTAATTCCCTAGCTCCTTTGATGCGTGCATACTTTGTTCATCACCATCCTTGTGTGCGCACACTCACCAATCCCTAATCACATGAGCCAACCAAAACCCTAAACCACTCTTAAACGTTGGTGGATTAATCTAGAGCCGAACGTATCCTTTGATCCAATCCGATTCATCACTTAAGGTAATCACACATCTTTTTACCTAAATTAATACAGATACATATTGTTACTACCACATTTCACGCAACACGAGTGAAAGGGTCTGATTTACTTTCCAATTGGATTAGCTAAATGTTTTGTGACCTAATTGACTATAGCTATACAAACTTTGGGCAAAGAAGGTTTGAGGTGCATACTAGGTTGTTTGGCTGATCAATATCACGGTTTAAAGTGAGAATCTTGGCTAGAACAACAAGTGCCACGACTATCTTGTACACACGGTTTGTTTGAGTGATAAACACAAGAGCATTATTATCCTAACTCTAATTTAATTCCGTGTTTGTTAGTTGTTGATTATGGCAGATTCAAGTGATGCAACTCCCAAGGATACGACAGCCTCACTCAGCAAAACAGAGCTCTATGCCATCCTAAATCGGCTTGCCACTTCTGTTGATGGAATTACTGCCTGTATGAGCAATTGGGAAATGCAGACGCCCACATCTCCACCAACCCCGTTTGTAAGAGGAGAGTTGTCTAATGAGGCCCCCAGTTCGTCAACCACTCAAAACTCAAGAGGAGTTGTTTCGATGTGCTCAACTGGGAAAGGCACCCCGACATATGGACGACACACCTGGTGTTACCAACCATCAATCTCCCTTCCGAGGGCACCCTAATGATCATTGAACAACCCCTATAGATGTCGATCCTGAGGGTTATCTTCCACCAAGGCCTCCGAGATGAAGAGAGTATGAACTCCCTCCTAACCTTCCCTTGCATCGTAGCTTGTATGGACATGAATTTTAGGATCAAGAAGACGAGTATGAGCAATGGAAACCGGTCCATCAAAGGCGATTCCATCCCCGGCGCCGCGAACCCGAACAAGACGGTGTAGGCAAGATTAAGTTCAAAATTTCATCCTTTGAAGGAAGGTGTGATGCGGATGCTTACATGGAGTGGGAGACGAAGATCGAGAAAATATGGAGCTGCCACAACCTTCCCAAGGACAAGAAGGTTCAGCTAGCCACTATAGAGTTCAGCGGCTACGCGTTAATTTGGTAGGATATGGTCTTAAAAGAGAGGCAAAGGAACCCGGATCCACCGGTCCAAACATGGGATCGAATGAAGGTCCTAATATGGTCCCACTTCGTCACTCCACATCACAACCGAACCCTCCAACAACGCCTTGAATTTCTACGACAAGGATTGATGGGAGTACAACAGGCCTACAATGCAATGGAAATAGCCATGGCCCGAGCCAAAGTACTAGAAGATGAAGAAGCAACCATGGTTCAGTACATTCATATCCATAATCCTACCTTATCCACTAACATATATTTGTTTCCCTATGATTCTATGATAGAATTGATTAACTTAGCAATCAAGATGGAGAACAAGTACAAAGTTAGGGAACAAGGACAAAGTCGAACAAGTGGTGCACAATCTCAGCCGTTGAGAGGGTCACAAGGACGTGTGAAAGCTGCGGGATCGAGTATGACTCAAACCCCTTATGGACAGGGGTAGATAGGTCACAACCCACATCAACCGAACCTCTGGAAGCTTCTACCACAACCCCACGGCCAACTCAACACACCTCCTCTACAAACTCAAAAGGAATGTCTCTAAATCTAATCCTAAAGCTAGAGATATTGTATGCTTTAAATGTCAAGGTAGAGGTCATTACATGAAAGATTGTCCAAACAATAGGATGTTAGTGATAAATAACTTGGGTGAATATGAATCTAAATCCGAAAAGGAGGAAAATGATGATGTGCTTATGGTTGATGATTTTTCCTCAAATAAAACTAATTTGGAACCTACAGAATATGAGCATGGAGAGTCATTGATTGCTAGGAGAACATTTGTTTCATTCTAGGTGTCTCATTAAAGGGAAAGTTTGGAATCTCATCATAGGCGGAGGAAGTTGTAGTAACATAGCTAGTACGAAATTGGTTCAAAAATTGCAACTCCCTACAATTCAACACCTTGTGCCTTATAAATTGTTTTGGATGAATGATTGTGGTGAATTAAAGGTTACAAGACAAGTGAATGTTAGGTTTAAACTAGGATACTATGAAGATCAATACTGATGTAGTGCCTATGCAAACTTTTCATTTACTCCTAGGTCGTCCTTGGCAATCCCATCGTAGAGTCATGCTTGATGGGTTTACTAATCAACATATATTTGAACATCATGGTAAGAAAGTTACTTTAAACCTATGACTCCTATGCAAGTGGCTGAAGCATATGAGTAAAAGAAAGATGAGGCAAGGAAGAAGGGTACCGAGCAAGGACCGAGCCAATCCAACCTAGCTAAGGCCACATCCGAGGCTAGATCACACCTTCCCCTCATCCTACTGGCCTCTAAACAATCCTACACCGCAGCCTACCTACCCATGTATGCGGTTATCATAGTTCTATGCCAATCGTACACCCTCCTTGAAGACGACTTTAAGGCAGCCTATACCACCACCTATACAAACACTCTTAGACGACTTCATGCATGTATTTTCCTAGGAGATCCCATCTGGTTAACCTCCCATCCGTGGAATCGAACATCAAATTTACCTAATTCTCAACGCCACCTTACCTAACCGGTCAGCCTATAGGATTAGCCCCATGGAGTCACAAGAGATACAATACCAAGTGCAAGAGTTGCTCGAGAAGGGTTATGTGCGAGAGCCTCTCTTCATGTGCCATTCAAGTTTTATTGGTACCGAAGAAGGATAACACATGGTGTATGCGTGTTGATCGTCGAGCGATTAACCACATCACTATCAAGTACCGACACCCCATCCCTCGCTTGGATGACATGCTCGATGAACTCCGTGGAGCATCCATATTCAGTAAGATTGATCTACTTATGGCTATCATCAAATAATGATGAAGGAAGGAGACGAGTGGAAAACAACCTTCAAGACCAAGTTCTGTTGGTATGAATGGCTAGTCATGCCTTTCGGTTTGACAAATGCTCCTTCTACATTTTTTCGCTCAATGAATTATGTTTTACGTGATCGTATTAACATGTTTGTTGTAGTCTAATTAGATGACATATTATTATACAACAAGACTTTATTGGAACATGAAGCGCACTTAAGGGAAGTATTATCCACTCTTAGGGTTGTACGTTTGTATGGCAATCTTATGAAATGTGATTTTTCACTAATGAAGTGGTCTTTCTTGGGTTTGTGGTGAGCAAGGAGGGGCTGCACGTGGAAAAGGAGAAGATCAAGACGGTGCAAGAATGACATACACATACTTCGCTTAGCCAAGTCCACAACTTCCATGATTTGGCTAGTTTTTACCTTTGCTTTTTGAGGGACTTGGGCACCATTGTAGCACCTTTGATAGATGACCAAGAAGAACGTTCCTTTTGTTTGGGGACCATCCCAATAGACCGCCTTCATCAACCTCAAGGACAAGCTCACTCACTCTCCATTGCTTGTATTGCCGGATTTCAATAAGCCTTTTGAAGTCGAGTGTGAAGCTTCGGGTATTGGGATAGGCGGCGTCCTTATGTAGAAGGGTAATCCTCTTGCATTCTTTTATGAAAAATTAAAGGGTCCATGCTTTAATTACTCCACTTATAACAAAGAACTCTATGCATTGCTTCGAGTCTTGAAAACATGGCAACATTACTTATGGCCTAGAGAATTTGTCTTAAAATCTGATCAAGAGCAATCACAAGATAAAATGGATAGGAGACATGGTAGGTGGATGGAGTTTATTGAGACCTTTACCAATGTGATTAAGTATAAGAAAGAAGAAGATAATGTAGTGGTTGATGCACTTTCTAGGAGATACACACTATTAACTCAACTTGATTCTAAGGTTCTTGGATTTCTTTATATCAAAGAGTTATAAGAGTGTGATTCTGATTTTGGAGACATACATATATAAGCATTGTGTGACTAAGGGATCGTTTGATAAGTTCTACTTGTTTGATGTATTCTTGTTTCGTGTTGATAAAGTATGGATACCTAAGTGTTCATTGTGTCTATTGTTGATTGAAGAGTCTCATAAGGGTGCTTTAATGGGACACTTTTGTAGGGATAAAACGTATGAACATGTGCATTCTTACTTCTATTGGCCACGTATGCTTAAGGATATAGATGTTTTTGTTAAGAAATGTGTGGATTGTCTTAAGGCCAAGTCTAAGGTGAAGCCTCATTGACTGTATACCCCTCTTCCTATTCCTACAACCCCTTGGGCTGATGTTAGTATGGACTTTATTGTAGGGTTGCCTAGAACTAATAAGGGGATGGATTCAATATTTGTGGTGGTAGATAGTTTTTCTAAGATGTCACATTTTATCGCTTGTCATAAGACCAATGATGTTTATAATGTAGCTAACTTATTCTTTAGGGAAATAATTAGGTTACATGGAGTACCTAATACTATTGTAAGTGATAGGGATGTGAAATTCTTAAGTTACTTTCGAAAAACATTATGTGGAAAGGTAGGTACGAAATTGTTGTTTTCTACCTCTAGTCACCCTCAAACTGATGGACAAACCGAAGAAACTAATAGGACCTTAGCTACCATATTACGAGAAGTCATTAAGCATAACCTAAAGGCTTGGGAATATGCATTACATCATGTAGAATTTGCATATAATAAGGTTTTCCATTCTTTTACTAGTTTATCTCCATTTGAGTGTGTTTTTGGTACTAACCCGCTAACCCCTTTAGATCTTAAGACGTTACCTACACGGGAACAAGTAGATTTTGATGCGTCTAAGCAGGTCAAATATGTGAAGGAGTTGCATGAAAGGACGCGGATGAGGCTGTAGTAAAAGGGGGAAAGCATGGCTACAAAGAGGAACAAAGGCCGTCGTCCTCTAATCCTCAATGAGGGAGACATGGTGTGGCTGCACCTAAGGAAGGACCGCTTCCCAGCCTTGGCTCAACCCCGTATCAAGTTTCTCCCTGAAATTTCTTGCAAGCCTTCGAGAAAAGATCAGCCCTGTCTATAATCGTGTTTCCATTATGCGTGAAGGTCCACATCACCTCAAAATCCTTGATCAAAATTGTGTTCAGCTTCTCATGTCCAAAGAATGCCATAGGAATCACATTGTGGATGAGGCGAAGACATGGGTGCGACTATTTATAGTCGTAGTTCATGATCGTTGTGTTGTAGTTTGTACGCATGGACCGGAGGAAAACTCATACAGATCGTGCTCCTCTTACGTCAATGCCACCGATATGGCAATTATACCAAAGACTCTCCGCAACTCAGTTATCATCAATGTTAGCTCATTCTCACCCAAGTATAACTTGATTCTCCTTGAACGCTCATCAATGTGGAAAGTTGTAAGAAACTCCCTTGTCTAACAGATGTAGGTGGGTGCAGACTCGCCTACAAACTCTCCAAGCCCGGCGTGTGCAAACATATCTCCTATACAGCCGTCGATACCGAACTCCTGGTTGAAGTCGTTATCGAAGAACATAGTGCTCATGATCTCGCGATGTCGAACGTTGAAACAAATGGCCTCCGGGTTGACGAATTTCTTGTTCCTCTTGGTAAGAGGGCCACAACTCGCGCCATCCCTCGAAGATGAAAATCGGTTGCTCATAATTGAAAAATGATTTGAAAAGCCGAGAGTAGAAGATTAATAAAAAAGACAATATGCAGCGGTGGTCGCGGACGGCCAATCGATGGTTGCCGAAAAATGTCTTTTGTTTTTGGATGTGTGCTCGAAAGTGGGCACGGAAACTTATCGGTGGTCGCCGATGTCGATACCATCGAGGAGGTGGTGAATAATAGTCATGCTCGCCGATATCTCTGGTTGTTGTGCTTGAACTAATCCACGGTCGTCGAAGGGGTATATGCAGTCGCCGAATTCGATTTTAAACAGAAAATTGGTTTCGGTGTTGATGTAGAACAAAGAACTATGCCCTTAATTCTTGTCCAAATCTAGAAAATAAATACTCAAAATGAAAATCAAAGAAGCAAGAACGTATTGCAACTTGTGGCATGGGTTAATTTTGGTTGAATCTTCTGAAATATGAAAAAATGTATACGAGCGGCGGTCACCAAAGAGGATCCACAGTTGCCGAAATCTGTTCGGGGGAGAAAACAATGTTTTTGGCTTTGAAATTTGAAGGGGAAAGGGGTTTTGTCTTTTTGGGCAGAGTTTTGGCGGTTTATGGGGGAGAATGAGGGTTTTTATGTATGAATTGGACAGAGAGGGAGAGTCTGTGTTTTGTGTGTCAAGATTTATGGAGTTCGGTGGGGGAAGCAGAAGAAGAATATGGAAGGGATTTTTTCTAATTTGTGTGTCTAGATATAAAATTCAGAAATCCTCACAAAAACGGATTACACTCGTTCAATTTATTCTTTTCACACTATTCTCTTGTTTTTCGTTCAATCTCCTCAAACATCTCGCATCTAAGAAACTCACTCAACTTTCTTTTTCACAGTTTTTGACTTTTACCTCGTTTCTTACCTCATTCTCTCATAGAGAAATAACTTTCCACTCTATTCTTTTACTCTCTATTTTTTTCACTTTGTCTTTTTCACACTGAAAATATTTTCCTCACAAAACCTCGTTTTAAATCGATTTTGAAAATTTTAGTTCGAAAACAAATTGTGATATAGATCAAAACATTTTTTGCAGAAAAATGACTGTCTGACTCGATCTACTCGAAAAATTCAAAATGCAAGCTAACTAAGAAATGAAAACTATTTGGCTCAATTATCTCCTAAGAAGCGCATTATTAAGAGTCATGGCTCGACTCCTATTGTAGTTCAACTCACGGAAGATCCGTCCGCACTTGGGAGCTTTGACTCGCCAAACTTTGATTCGACTAGGATCAACACTGTTGTGAGTACGCCCTTGTCGGTGTTTCTTTATAGGCTTCTTGGCCTTATTTCCAGACTTAATGTTGATCTCCCCACACTTAGACTTTTAGGGAGTCCATTAGCATCTTGCTTTCCCTGCACATATAAATCAAAAATATGGGGACTAGGTCCTCCTTGAAAGATTAGTCTGGTGGGACGGTTGCCCAAATCATTTGTGGTCTCGAGCATCATCTTGCTTGTATCCTCACTACTTTTGTTGTCTGAGCATGGTATAACCATGTTAATCCCATAAAGAGACTGAACCGATGGGTTATTGGTGGTTCTCCCATCAATTGTGAATGTGGCGGTTGTCATAAATGGCCTCGCTAAAATTATGGGAAGCGCATTGGCCTCATACTTCATTTCCATGATGTAAAAGTCCGCTGGGAGAGTGAACTCACCCACACGTACTAGTACGTCTTCTAGTTTACCTATTAGAAGTATGTTTGTTTTGTCGTCCAATTGAATTGCGACTCTAGTATACTCTAATGATCCTAGACCTAATTCATAATATAAATAAGAAGGAAGGGTGTTGATTGATGCACCTATCGAGCGTTGCTCGACAAATATCCATTCATCAATGTCAATTGGAATTGTGAACATGTCGGGTCCTCATTTTTGGTGGGAAACACTTCTAGCACTATGGAATGAAGTTTGTCCCTTTTCTTCTTCCTTATATATCTTCTCTCTCGCTCTACTTTCCTTGTTGCAACTTCTTTTAGAACTCGTGCAGCAACTGGTTGTCCTCTCATCTCTTCGTACAAGAGTGTGTTTTTCTCAATGTCGTTGAACGCCTCTAACATATCCTTGTGCATTTGGAGAAACTTCACCCCGTCTGAAACCTCTATGGGGTCCTCACTAGTAATAGTTGTCACCCATCGAATGACTTGATAATCTATGGCCTCATCATTGTCAGATGTGTCATCACTAACCTCGACCGGATGATGTCGGGTGCCTATAGGTGACAAACAACTATTCTCAGAGTCGTTGGTTATGAATATCAGACGAAAACAACCTTTGGGGGGTAGTAGTGCTTCATGATAAACATTGTATAAATCGTCAGTTTCAAACCATAACCTGCAACGCACACTACTATTGTCCCAGTTCTCACTATTAACAAACTGCCGCATCTCATCACTGTCTCAGGGACGACCGCTTAAAGGTGTTCCACGGTCGCTGAAATCTTGTTCCAACTTGTCCACTTCCTCTCGGCGGCGGCCTCTTAATGCAGATTGACAGTCGTCGACATCTAGCTCTAGACTCTCTCCAACTTCTCGGCGGACATAATTCGGGTCCTTGCACTTGTACACGCTCCAACAACTCACTGTACTCTCGACGCTCACGGACATCTTTTCGGCTTTCACCAAATTCTTTCTTTATAACTTCCTCGAAGTGCTCTCAGCGGCGGACGCCTAAGGTGTTTTGGCGATCACTGAAGGTGAATTCGACTTTGGATCCAGCTCACAGTGGAGGACGGAGAACGGGTTTCGGCAGTCACGAAAATTAGAAGCGTGGTGTCTGAAGCGGCCTCTCAAACGGGTAGAGCGGTTTCCGGGAGGTGATTTGAAATTCTTGAAATCTAACTCAATGCTTTGGTGGTTGCCGTCGAAGCCAAATCTGGTTTCTGCTCTTGTTCTACCATCTTCTCCAAGCTCTGAATTGAATCCTCACTTGGATCACTTTCTTCCTCCTCTTAAGGGACATCATCACTCAGCCACATGACACTCACATTTCTTATTTCTGGGTTTTCTCCGAAAGGAAGACGGTTTGACATTTGTTGCTCAAGCTTCCTGACAACTTCCGCTATCTGGGTCATAGTCCTCTCAAGAATACTCACCTTCTCATTTACCTTAATAATAAATTTTCCTACTTCCTTGAATCATTTGTGAAGGCCAACATTTCTTGTAGCTAAAGCTCTGATTATTTCATCATATGACTGCTAAGGTTGACACACCGGTGAATTCAGCTGATTCTCCGTGTTAATGCACCAGAAATTTGGATGGTTCCTCCAATGTTGATTGCATTGGTTGTTGTATGGGGGTCTTCCTTGTTGAAATCCCAATGCATTGATGTCTTCTAGAAAAGTCGAACAAGCGTCCGTAGGGTGGATATCATCTCCACAAGCTTCGCAAGCTTTCACCTGTTCTGTTGTGCCTCAGAACTTCAGTCTCCTAATTTATTCTTTCAATAATGAAACCTCATCTGCTTCTTCTTGCATGGCACTTGACACATTCCTCTTTACCAAGCCTCGCCCGATGTACTGCCTTGAGTCATCTGCAAGAGTTGCAAAGACTTTCATGGTTGTTGTGTAGGTTAATCCCAACATACTTCCTTGGCACACAACATTGACCATTCTATTTTCATCCTCTCGGAGACCGCCATGTAAGTATAAGATTAGGTCATGATCCTGGTAGCCATGGTAGGGACAACACTTGATAAGCTTCTTGAACATCTCGATGCAGTCGTAGAGAGATTCTCCTGCTTCTTGCTCAATGTTGCAGACTTGATTCTTGAGCATATTTGACTTGATGGTCGGGAAGTATTTGGCAAAAAAAAACTCTTCATATCAACCCAATTTGTTACACTCCCGTGGGCAAACGTGTGGTACCAGTCATTCGCTGCATCCTTGAGGGAGAATGAGAAGGGCCTCATCTTCATCTATCCCTCATCCACGTCTGATGGTCACAAGTTGATGCAGACCTCAATAAAATCATCTAGGTGTTTGATGGGATCTTCTAATGTTAAGCCGCTGAATTTTGGTAGTAAGTGTACTACCCCAGTTATTAACTCGAACCTCTCGCAAGATGAGAAGTCTGGTAGAGCTAATGCTTTTGTTGGTAACCCCAAGTTAGGGGTCGTCAAAGCTTCCAACATGTTGTCTGCCATTCCTTCACCTAGTTCCCACGTGTGTTCTCACATGAGTAAGTGGAATTCACGTTCAATTTCTGCAATATAAAGTGTTATAAAAGAAATCAAAAGCAATTTTGCTGATATTTTGTTGAACGGTGCCAATTTAATAGACGCGTGTTTGTGTAGTCATTTAAATTGGCGTCTATTCCTAAAATGCAATTCTCTACACCATTTCCTAGTTCTAACCGAATCTACACATATGCTTGCTTTGAAGATATAGATTAACAAGAACGAATTAATCTACTCTAGCTTGTATAGACTAATTTAATCCTAGGTGATCAATCGAGAAATAAACTAACAATTCAATAACAATAATCATTCAAGAGAAAAGCAATCAAATTCATGCTATAAATGAAGAACAAAGTCACATCATTCACCAATTAAACACTTCAACTACTTGACTAACAAATTAGGAAATTAGCTCCTCGTACTAAGAATTACAGAGAAATTTCGATGAAGAATGATTAAAGTATGTGAAAACTGTCTCCAAATGAAACTATGTAAAACTCAAACTGATTCTCCCTAGGTCAAGAAAAGAAGAGCCTTTTATAAAAGGGTTTGAATCTACTAATAGAATTCCTTAGAGTAATAAATAAGAATGAATCATATCCATTCATTTTGAATGGATATGATTCAACTTGATGCAAGGTTGTTCAACACTACGCCTCCGTTGTCCCGACACCTAACTTCCTTCACTCCGGCGGGGCGACACTCAGGCGGAGCGTTACTCTGGCGAGGTCCAGCGGAGCGACACTTTGGCGAGGCTCGGTGCCGGGCTAGGGTGGTGGTCCGGTGGCGGGTTGGTGATGATTAAGTATATTCTCAGTTAAAATCTCAGTTCAATACGTCGAGATGAACATTTAGAATCATTTTAAATGAAAGTTTAAGTATATGTTAACAATCATTTAAGTATATCGTGCTGAACATTTATGATTAAAGCAATGTACTTTTAAGGATAACATTTTGATGAACATTTAGTACACTGTAATAACCATCGTTGATGAATATTTAGTACAATGTTAATGAACATTTAAGTATACTGTGATGAAAATTTAAGCACTTAGTGATGAACATTGAAGTATGATGTGATGAACATTTAGTTGAAAATCAAGTATTGTTCATTAAAAATGAAATGAACATTTTAGTACACTCCTAATGATCATTTATATAAATCTTGATAACATTTAAGCACATAGTGATGAACATTGAAATATGATGTGATGAATATTTAGTTACATCTTGAAAAAAATCAAATATTGTTAATCAAATATGGAATGAACATTTATATAAATCATGATGAACATTGAATCACTTATTGATGAATATTTAAGTACTTAAGTGCTCCGGCGAAGCAATACTCCAATAGACGTCAGACGAAGCGACACTCCTACAAGCTACGGTGGAGCGACGCTTCGGCCAAGGACAGAGGTCCCGTGGAGTGACACTCCTACAAGCTACGGTGGAGCGACGCTTCGGCCAAGGACAGAGGTCCCGTGGAGTGACACTCCGGCGAGGTCCCGTGGAGCGACACTCCAACAGAGGTCAGGCGGTGCTCCGGTGAGTGTCCGGTGGCGGCTGAGGTGGTGCTCCGACGAGTGACAAGTGTACGGGAAGTGGCAACTGGATGTCACGTTGCATCTTCCTAGCATTTGGAATTTTAATATAACGCTACAATTCATTTTTTATTATATTACATGGTTTTATCACTAGATACTTTTCCTTTATAAAATCCCTAAACTTAACCAAGAAGATAAGTATTTATTAATTAAACTAACAGGAAAAATTTCTAGAAGTGCCGGAAAAGCGAAACTAATAACTATAAATCATATCCAAAAGATAAAAGAGAAAGATTGTCTCGGAGCTGTTCAGGCGAATTTGGCGGTTGCCGAAGTGGTTTCGGTAGCCGCCTCTGATTGTAACTCCTGTAAATAGCAAACTCTTTTGACGAGCACTGAAATGCATCCATGGTCACCGTTGTAAGATCAGTCTTCAACTCCTCTGACTTCTTCTTGATCTTCAATGTTTCTCGTCTTCATTTTCTCTTCTCTCCTTGTTCATTTTGTCTTCTCTTCGTCTCTATTCCGTCCCTACGACCAAATTGTAATAATCCTCTATTCTTCAAAGGACATTGATATAATATTATTATTTAATAACACCGTTCATATTTAATTAATTACATTATGATCACTCTCCATCTTTTCATGCTTCTCTTTCTGTTGCTCTATCCTTGTCGTTTTTTTAGTCAAGTTTCGGGATCAAAACATTTCTTAAGGGTTTAGTAATGTAGTAACTCTCATTTTTATCAAAAATGAATCTCGGCAAATTCCTAATTTAGTTATAAAATAATTTCTCTTCAACATTGTGATATTAATTTTGGGATGAAACCAAACTTATTATATAAATTTGGTGTCACACATAAAGTCTACAATTATTAAATTTACTTGGAATATTTAAATTAATATTAAATATAAAGTTAGAATGTAAATAAGGTTTTCTCTTCAATAAGGTTTTATAAAGTTTTTTGGCGATTTTTCTCTACTTCATAAATCGCTAGAGAACATCTCCACCCTTCAAAAAGCTTCTTATTCTTTTTGTAATGTCAAGTAGAAGACATTCTCCTCATTCTTCTAAAAACTTCTGACTCTTTTTGTAATATTAATAATTTACAAGCAAAACGGTAATTTCTGAAATTAAATTCCAATTGGAAAGAATACCACACTAAACCCTTTTCCCTACCCTTTATTAACCTAAACCTATACTACGTATTGCGCCGCAACTTCAATCTCCACCTTCAACTTTGGATCTCGTTTCCATCTCCATCGTGCCTTCTTCCTCTTCACCATTGGCGTTCTTTAATCTTCACCATTGGCGTTCTTCACTATCGCCTCATCCTTCAGCGTCGCCTACAACCACAGCAACCATCTTCGACCTTGCACCTTCATTGTGCCTCTCTACTGCCGCGCCTCCTTCGTGGTCTGTGTTCGGCGTCCACCAATGTCATCCGGATCTACTGCGTAAATCCTCATTC
Organism: Phyllobates terribilis; assembly: GCF_046119375.1. Classification (NCBI taxonomy): domain Eukaryota; kingdom Metazoa; phylum Chordata; class Amphibia; order Anura; family Dendrobatidae; genus Phyllobates; species Phyllobates terribilis. The sequence goes on along the minus strand of NW_027368046.1, from coordinate 31,604 downwards.
CATATCCATTGCACTTCTCGTTTGTTCTTGACCTCCTACACAAACTCTGGCTCACCTTATTTCATATCTTGCCATTTCTCATTATCCAGTATAAGTCTCCAATGAACCACTCAGAGTGGCTCCGATGGAAACTCTCTTTTGTCATTTCCTAAACTACCGATCTGATACTATAATTGATCTTTTTTAGATCCGTTTCTCCACCTTCTGAACTTTTCTTTGTATCAATGGAAAGCCCTCGTCAATACGAAGCGACGGACATCGGCCCCGCTCGATTTCGTGTCCGTTTGAGCCACCAACGAGCCCCATGAACCCCAAGTGTGCATAGCTGTCCGCGAGATCCTAAATCGACGAGGAGAAGATCTGAAATGTTAGGTAATATCTATTATTTTATTTTATTAAATATAATATTCTTTCCCATTCTACAACTCTCTATACTAGAGGCTCAACGAGGGAATTACTAGACTATTCCGTATGTGGGAATAAAAGGATAAAAGTATATTTGGTTTTCTTTATTGATTAATCCTTATTTGAGTTTGAATTTTATTTATATATATTTTAGATATTTTCTTATATATAATCTAAATATATATAGATTTTCTATTTCAAACTTAATTGTTACCTAGTACTATGGTCAAGACTCTAGGCTAAGTAGTAGGAGCAAATTTGAATTGCATTGAATCGTATTGTCTTTTGTATTCTTAGTGTCAATTATCAAGACTATAATTTGTTAATATTATAATGTATTGAAACAACCATGTTTCATAAAAAAATGATAAATGTTTTAATTATATATAACTTTTATATTTTATAAGTTCTTATATTTTATTTTGTACACGACTCCAAATTATTGCGACGACCATGCCAATAGTACTAATAGGTAGAACTAGTAAAATGTCTCAACCTTTTTCACGAGTGCATCTAAGATACGTTTGACGTCTTTAGCAGCGACTAGAGTCTCTTGCATTATATATCAACCCCTTTTTTTGTAAACAAGCTTGACAATACTAGTTCGGCCTTCTTTGTTGCTTCCTTGCACTTTTTAGCAATATCGGCATATATTTTGACGAATATGACACTCGCTTTCGTTCTTGGAAACTATCTTCTGGCCTTTAAGCGTATCAACCCCAACTACATATACAAACCTCTTGGCATCCTCGACAAAAAATTTATTTACCTAAAAGACGCTGCTACTAGCCTTCGACGATGACATGATTAATTTTTGATTCAAAATCTAAATGATAATATAATATTAGGTTTTGAATAATAATAAATATAATATTAGGGTTTGACAAAATAAGACTTTAGATCTAGAATATTTTATCGGGAAGAAGAGGCACTCAGAAGGTTTCCATTTTCTAGGTTTAGTCCAAAAGCAAAAATCATTATATAGGAATGAGAGATAGAATTTAAAACAAACTCTATTAAGTTATTTTATATTAAGAATGGTTTGTACATATACACCGTTCCAAAAAATGATTTTTATAAACAAATATTTTCCTTTTAGTTAACACCATGCGTAATAACTATTTTTCAAACCCGAAATGCTCGATCTTTTTCTCAGGTCTACTTAATATAAACAGGTGTGTTTGGTGTATCTATGTAACTAAAAGGGATATAGTCATTTATGCAAATCTTTTTTTTATAATGGTGTATATGTAAAAACCTTTCTTAATTAAAACAAATTGAGTTGGTTTCAAACTTTATCTGTCATTCATCTATAATGGTCTCTATTCTTAGCATAAACCTAGAAATTAGAAGCCTTCCGAGCGCTTCTTTATCTCGATAAGTTATTCTACAATTTGAAATATTATTTTATGAGACCTTAATATTTTATTATTCAAATCCTAATATTATATTATTATTTAGATTTTAATGTATGAATTAATCATGTCATTGTCGAGAGTTTGTAATAGTAGCGTTTTAGGGTGAATAAAGAAAATGTTGAGGATGCCAAAAGACTTGTATTTACAGTCAAACCTGGGGTTGATATTCTCAAAGATGAGAATATAGTTCCCATCAATGAAAACGCGTGTTACTTTCATCAAAAAGTGCAATGATACAATGGAGAAGGTCGATCTGGTATTATCATTATCAGATTCAAGAATGGGGGAGTCGATATAAATGCAACAGAGACTCTAGTCATTGTTCAAGATGTCGAATGTATCTTAGATGCACTTGTGAAAAGCGATGAGACTTTCCGGTTAAATGCTATCTGTATGGAGATGTCACGTTCAACATGATAGACTAATCTAAACATTTACTTAGTAGATCCAATATCATGACTATATATATTTGAGGTGATGATGAAAGAAAAAAATAGAGTTTTTTTTGCTGTAAATTACTTGTTATATTTTGAATTCTGCACTAAGTCACCCTTTATAGTTCATTTTTTTAAGCAAACCACTCTAATATTTGTTTTTTATTAGCAAATACCATCCAAAGCTACTTTTTGTTATATTTGTTGTTAAAATTTGTGCAATTATTTTTTCTCTCTCTCAAAACTTCCAAAATTTTTAAAGTTTACAGGTTGTTTAATGTTCTATACCCGGCTAGTTTTATTTCATAATAATTACAATGGACGATAGTAAAGGATAAGGTAGTGTGAGGATTTACATTTCTAGTGCACTTCTTTAGTAGCTCTATATTAAGTTGCATTAATAATTTACCAAACTACAAACAAGTTTGTTTTTTAACATGGACCACAATCTTTTCTCAAAGAAAACAGATCATACAAGCTGTCACACCTTTGATTGACCTCCATTGTTTGGTTTGGAGTCTAGAATTAAGGTCTTGATATTAAGTTTGGGCTTTCATAGAGACTAGTGAGGGAGGGAGGAGCGATACAACAACCACTACTGAAATCGTTTGAACTTTGAGAAAGGGGTATACAATCTACAAGAATGCAGAACTCTGGAGATTGAGGTCAAAACAACTACATTGGGTACAAAGTTTCCTTAATAGTATGTCATTTGAACTTTAACCTTTCATCCATTAAATTCGATAATATTCCTACAAAGTTAATCAGCATATATCTCTCACCACAACGCCATTATCATCTATCAAATTTGCCACACCAAGAAGAAATCTAAAATTAATAAAATATCCTCTGCCCTCTTTCTCTGAATAATGAAACCAAATGGATAACACTTCTCTATTTCTCAATGCTTCCCAACGACGATATTTTATATTTTTTTCATAAACTTAGCAGTATCCGTCATACTATATCATGAAACTCCTCTAACACGGCAAGCATTGTCAATCCCAATTCAATCCATCATCATAAGTCTATTCTAGCAAATAACAAATCAAACAACTTTTCAATCTACATCATTTCAATTTCAGCATCCAAGATACAGCTGATGTGTTACATTAATATGCAGAAAAAGAGAGAAATAGAGGTCATTGTAAACAAGCATATACGAGAAAGCAAGACCTTACAAGGATAGATATTACTTCTTTTGTTGCACTCTTCTTCTCCCTCTTTAGAAAAGGAACAAATATTTGAAATTACTTAAGCTGAAAAACGGTAGGCACTAATGACAGTCAACATAATCCTTTATGTTTCCTTCAGACATGACTAGTAATGTATAAGGTGTTTAAAAGAACAAATCTCTTACTCTAGTTAAAGCTCAAAATATTTCATTGGTCGTTGCCCAGTTCACAGTAAAAATACATGCTGAAAGTACCCATGAATAAGAGAAATGGAGAAAAGTCAGTAAAAGGAAGGAAGGGAATATGACTAGCCAGTGTGAGTGTTGACTGAAATAAAACTAGCCGTTTTGAATGTGTTAATGTTCGAAGGTGTGAGTAATGACTGAAATAAAACTAGGTGGTTATAGAACATACAACCTGGTAAATTGTAAATTTTGGATATTTCGTAGGTATAATTGCATAAATTTTAACAACAAATTTAACAAAAAGTGACTTTGAATAATGTTTGGTAATAAAAACAAACGATTGATGCAAAATCGACATATAACGAGTAGTTTATTGTAAAAATCCCTTTATTTTATACATACAATGTCTAAGTAAAGATTTTTTTGAGTTACTTGACTGCTTAGTTGGAAATCACGTATATGAGAACAAGTTGAAATTATTACAATTATCCAAATATTCACGAGTTCTCTTAGTTATGTAGAATTTTAGTATTTGTATGAAAGGGTAGATGAACAATATAATGAGCGTGGTGAAATTATTATTCCAGTAGAATATTGTTTTTTATTGGTCCTTTTAATGATATATTATTCTGATTTTAGTTAGTATCCATAAGTGATGAATGTTCAATATTAGTTGCTCATCTTAATCGTGGTATTGATGATAGTACCTCTGAAAGGTGATTGTGTCAATGATGGTGTAATTTTGGTATTACTATCTTCTTGAATGATATTCATTTTATTCGGTCGTGCTATTCGTGTAACTCAGATGATGTTAGTATCGTTATATTTTTTCCTGAATCACAAGATTGGTTTGCCTCGAATATTTTGTTCGGATAGTGATAAAGACGTATTGTTGGTGGTTGTTAACCCGGTTATCAATGAGGAATCAACTTCCTACTTGAACTATGTACCCATATTAATTGATAAAGTCTCCCGCTTGTGCCGGTATGTAGAAAAATTAAATTTTACAAATTTAGATTAGTAGAGACATTAGTATTTTAGCCATCGTCTAATCGACTGAAATGAATTCATGTAATCTTAAGGATTGCATTTAGTACTTCGTGTTGGAGTGATTTGGTAAGGAATGGACTTAAATAACTTCATAGGGTTATTTTTCAATTGCTAACTTATTAAATTCTTCTTTGTATTCACACAAAACATAGTAAATTGGACTCTATCAATACATACCTTTGATTTCATAGTCGTAATCCCTCATTTGTTGTTATGGAAGTGATTGACTTAATTCGTCACTTGCATATATTATGCAATATATTGTAAGACACATAGAAGCTAGCTTATAGCTGGGTCGTATTAACACTGGAGTGATGCCCGGACCAACAACTAAAGCTCAATGCTCCGTGTAATCTAAAACAAGCTGAGGTATAAAGTCTTGCTTTAAGGTATTGTAGCACTCACTTGTTTCTCTAGTGTTGTTTTTTCACGAACCCTAGCTGAGCGATTGAGAGAAGCGATTGCGGTCTTCAAATTTCTGTCGTGTGAGTTTGTTCTGATCTTTGGCAAGTTTTCAAGTCTCTCCATTTGTTGAGTCAAGCTCATGGTGTGAAGCTCTCTTTGGTGGTGAACTGAGGCCTAGTCAGGTTGGTGTTGAAGTGACAAGCAGGTTGAAGGCTCCGCTTGTGACGCTCTAGAAGATGAAGGGATAAGATAGTCTTTTTTCTTTTTGGTTGAGTCTTGTGTGATTCAGGTGGCCTAGGCTAGCGCTTGTTTTAATGTGTTGTTTTTGGATTGATTTTGTATCCTCCTTGAACTATTATTTTCTTAGTGGATTAACTCTCGATCTTGAGGCCCGCAAATGTTGGATCGTTTTCCAAAATGCATAAAAATCTCTTGTGTTCCTGTGATTGTTTAGACTTGATTGAGCTACTATTGCGATACCTTAGCTAGATCCTCTATACAAAGTGGTATCCGAGCTAGGTTCCCTTGGTTTTGCGTTCTCTGGATTGTGTTGTGCTCTTTTGATTCGTATTTAGGCGAACTTGTGATACGTGGTTAGATCCTGAGTTTATTGCTTCCGCTATTCTGTTCTTGAACTGGACTTGTGATTGCTCTTATTGTGCTTAGTTTGTTGTCTCGATAGCCTAGCATTTTTCTGAACATTTATTGGGATTAGCAGATTTTTGCATATTTACTTAGAACTCTCTTGTTCTTGAATTGCTTAGATCTGTTTGTGGATATTATAGTGGTCTTATTATTAGCCCTATAATTGCCATTGATTATCGCTAAGTTGCTTGCATATTGTTAGACTTATCTAAGTTCAATTCCTCGAACTTTTAACTTCTAAGATATTCATTTTTTGTCATTATGTCAGACAACACAATGAGGATGAAGCCATTCGATGGCACTGGAGATTTCTCAAATCTGACAAGTCAAGATTAAGGGCTATCTTGATCAAGGAGAAGTGCCAGAAATGCCAGAAAACTGTGACTAGGGAGTACCTTGCTGAGACATCAGACCTGATGAAGGTGGAGATGGACGAGCAAGCACAATCAGAGGTAATGATATCACTATTAGACGATGTGGAAAGACAAGTAGTATCTCTAACCTTAGCCAAGGCCTTATGGGAAGGTTTAGAAACTCTGTATCTCACTAAGTCTCTTCCTTATAGAATTTCTCTTCTATGCATATTGTTCACTTTTAAAATGGATATTAATCTGACATTGAATGAAAATTTCGATAAGTTCCTTATGATGACCCAAGATCTTAAGAGGTGTAAAGAAACTATAAAAATACTCACCAAGATGTCATTCTATTAAATTCTTTGCCTAGTTAATTTAACACTTTAAAAGATGTTATTCAATATAGTTCTGAAACCTTAACTAAGTTGATAATTATAAAGTCCAATACTGAGAAAAATGAGACTCTTAAGGTGTTCAAACTAAAAAATGAGAAGAGAAATGAACCTAAGACTGAAGTATTAATGGCTAATGATAAAGGCAAGAAGAAATAATTTAATAAAAGGGATAAAAAGGGTGCTAAACAAGATAAACATAACTCTTATGAAAATGGTAAGAAGAAGAATGTTTTTACTGTGGGAAACTTGGTCAGTACATTAAAGATTTCTATAAGAAAAAGAAGGATGATTCAACCAAAACTAAAAATGAACATACTGGATTTATTGTTGAATCTGGTGCCTACTATGACTGTGAACTGCTTATGTGCTCTCATTCTATGTCTAATGTGAATGAATGGATTTTAGATTCAGGTTATACTATGCATGCCATCCCTTTTAAGTCTAATTTTATAACTATGCATGCTATTATTGAAGGTGGAACTATATGCTTGGTGATGATAGTTCCCTAGTCATTAAAGGAATAGGTAGTGTACCTGTATGCATGTTTGTTGGTAAGGTCAGAATCTTACAGAATTTTAGATGGGTGCCTAGCTTAAGAATAAACCTGATGTATGGGTCTTGTTTTGATAAGCTAAAGTATCGTATAGTCATTTACAATGGAATAAAGGAGGTCAATAAAGATGGACTTACCATTAGTAGAGGATTATTAAAGGGTGGATTATATCATATAGTGACTTCACCTGAAATAAACCTCTCCAAAATGAATGACCATATGACTTTAGAACAAACAAAACATTGGCACACTAGACTTGGCCATATAGGGAATAAAGGCTTAGATTATCTGTTTAGAACTAGATCCTTAGATAAGAAACCAGCTGAATTAAAATACTGTGAAACCTGCATATTTGGTAAGAAAACTAGAGATTCTTCCCAAAATCTACTTATGTAGCTAAAACTCCACTTGAATATGTTCACTCTGATTTGTGGGGACCTGCTCAGGTGAATACAGTATGTGGTAGAAGATATTTTATATCCTTTATAGATCAATTCTCTAGGAATGTTTGGGCCTATCTTTTAAAACCAAAAGATGAGGCCTTTAGTACCTTCAAGGATTGGAAAGTCAGTATAGAAAACCAAGTAGGTGTCAAACCAAAATGTTTAGAGACAGATAATGTCATTGAGTTTTGCAACTCTTCCTTTGATTAATATTCTAGAGAATATGGTATCAAAAGGCACTTGACAGTTCCGGGTACACCCAACAAAATGAGACTACCGATAGAATGAATAGGACTTTATTAGAGAAAGCTAGATGTATGTTGATTGATGCTGGAATGAGACATTCTATGTGGGGAGAGGCCATTATTACTGCATGATAATTAATTAATAGGGTTCCCACTTCTTTCATAGACTTTTTAGACCCCTCAACAATTGTGGACTAGTAAAGTACCTAAGCTAGACCGTATCAAACATTTTGTATGTACATTTTACTCTCACGTAACACAGGATAAACTACATCCAAGAGCTTTGAAATGCGTCTTGCTAGGGTACCCTGAGGGAATAAAAGTATATAAATTACTTCTAATACAACCGGGAGTTATAGAGTAATTCTGTCTAGGAATGTCATATTCAATGAAACATGTTTCTATGTTAAAAGGGCACTACCATATCTAATGAGCAAGCAGGTACTTAGTATGAAGCTTCGTCGAAAGGAGAAGCATCAAGGCAATTCCTTAACCCACGTGATCAACCACCATTGGTGGAGTATGAAGAAGTTGACATTGGTCACTTTACAACGGAGAAGGTGAGCCCACCTCATGCTATGTTGGGACACCAGAAAGATCTCCAAGTGCACGGTTAGAAAGCAGTGAACAAAGCGATACAAATCCTCAGCAATTAAGGGAGGAAATGGTAGAAAGGGAGGATAACTAACTCTGGTTCTACTTATAATTCCTCTCCTTTTCATGATTTCTCTATTGCATCTCTAGTGATAATGTGCTAGGTATTGATAATCTTGTAAGATCGTATCAGTTAACTAGGGATAGAGAAGCTAGGATTATAAAACCAAACCTAAAATATGCTAGTAATGTTGAGGATGATATCACCAATGCATGTGCACATATTGTCGAGTATGACTTTATCACTGTTGATGGGTTAATTAACAATTACACCCCTGAAACATATGGACAAACTATTAGGTGTAAGAATGCTAAAAATTGGAGAAAAAAGCCATGAAAGAAAAATTGACTCTCTGATAATTAATAAGACTTGGACGTTACCTACTTAACTCATAGATTGCAAGTGGATTTATAAAATTAAAGAAGGCACTACTCCTAATGACCCCCTAGGTAAAAAGCTAGACTAGTTGCTAAGGGCTTTACCTAAAGGGATGGATTAGACTACAATGACATTTTTTTCCCCTGTAGTGGAAGTATAAGACTATGAGGTTACTTTTAGCCACATGTGTTGTGTTCGATTGGAAATTAGAACAAATGGATGTGAAAACTGTCGTTTTACATGGAAATTTGCATGAAATCATTTATTTGAGGCAACCTAATGGGTTATGTAGATAAAACTAAATCTGATTTTGCATGCCTATTAGATAAATCAATTTATGGTTTAAAACAATCTCCTATACAATGGAATCTATAGTTTGATTCATGCGTGAAATTTTTTGGCTTTCATAGGAACAACTATGATACTTGTTTGTACTTTAAAATGTTAAGTCTTCATTTGTCTTGTATGTGTTATTACATGTAAATGATATTCTTTTAATGTCAAGCTCTAAAGTCCTTATTTCTACTGTGAAAAAAGACTTAAATGCTAGTTTTGACATGAAAGATTTAGGGGCTGCTAAAAAATTTTAGGGGGTTAAGATCAGGAGAGATAGGAAAAAGAAAAACTATACGGCTATCTCAAACTTACTACTTAGTAAAAGTTTTAGAAAAGTTTGGAAAGCCTACCTGCATCCCTTTAGGTGGACATTTGGACTTAACTAAGGAGAAATGCCCTAAAACACAAGGTGACATAGATAGAATGAAAAGTATATCTTATGATGTTGTAGTTGGATCTATTATGTATGCCATGTTATGTACCAGACCTGACCTCTCATTTACTATTAGTGTATTTAGTTGTTTTTATTATTAATCCTGGTGATGTTCATTTGAATGCTATGAAATATGTACTCAGGTATATTAGTGGAACTAAATAACTAGCTTAGTATACACTAAGCATGCTTCTAGGGATGAACTTGTAGGATATGTGGACAAACACTAATCTAGTAATAAGGACAATAGGAAGCCAACTACTGCCTTTTATTTCACTTGGTATGGGAATTATGTTTCTTGGAAGGCCCGGTAGCAGCCTGTGATGGCATTGTCATCCACAAAGGCTGAATATATAGCAGCCATTGAGGCTGTTAAAGAGGCATTCTAGTTAACTGGGTTGCTTAATGAGATATCTTGTAAGTCTTATACACCTGTATTGGACATGGATAGTCATAGTGCAATATATTTATGTAAGGATCCTGTATATCATGAGCGTTCTAAGTACATAGATGTTAGACATCATTTTATTAGGGATTTGATAGACAAGAAACTCCTTAATGGTGAAAATGATCAAAGGAGACTTGAACCCTTTGACTTTGGAACCAAAATTGTTACAACTGATAAATTCTCTTATTGTATGAATTCTTTGCACATGTGGACACTCATTGAGTGTGGTATTGGCCCACGATGGATGAGAGTCACACTCCACTCCCTTCCCCAATGATTTAGCTGTGTTGTACACATAATTCTTAAAATCCAGATCCGGATCCTAAAATCTTACGATTTTACAATCCTACATGGATCTTTGATCCACATCTCTCATTAGAATCAATTCGTGTCAAAATTTTACTGTGTATCTTATTGAATCTCATAGTATTAGTAGGATCTTATGATTTTATGATCCAAGTATGATCCTAATGTTGAACTATGATAAGACCCTAACACCTATTTTGAAAGCCCAATTATTCTAAATTTTTATATTTCGCATGATTAACATCACTCTATGTGTGTATCTATCATACAATTCTAGATAAAAATTAGAGGATTTTATTCATGTGTGCTCAAAAACCAAAACAACCCTAAATGTAATTGTCTATAACTTAAGTCTCATCTATCAATGTCTGGAATCAAGATTTTTAAATATTATTTCGGCCTTGTTTTCTATAATTTTCCGAAAACATAAATCAAAAGGAAACGAATTTAGACAAGATTCACATTATTGTTCATTCATTAAGGTGGTCTTGCGACTTGCAACTCAGTGGAAGATGGTCTTATGACTCCCTTCGGAAAGCGTATTCGTTTCCATAGTACGAGGGAGTGGTTTCAAATACCCTTGACGAAGGGACCACACGACCATCTTGCATTGCATTACAAGTTGCGAAACCTTCTCAACGAATGAACAACAAGGAAAAAATAGTCTAGATTCATTTCCTTTCCGTATTCTTTACCGAAAAATTATACCAAACGAGTGATTAGTGTACATGACTTGATATTTAAAAAATAATTATCCCTTTTAATAAATGCTTGCAATTTTATTTTTTGAACTTCAAATTTTAGTAGATTTTTCGCAATATAATGTTTCTAGTTGAATATCAAATAGTCTTTTATTAATCGTTAAAATCTTATGATTCTACGATCCGATTTTACGATCCGATCCTCAGGTTCCTTTTGATCCGTCATAAAATCCCGATTTTAATAACCTTGGTTGTACAGTTAGGGGTTACGGTAATGAAAATGTTAAGTAAATCAAGGGGGGTTTGTTATGAAAGTGATTTGACTTAATTCGTCACTTGCATATCTTATGTAATATATTGTAATGCACATAGAAGTTAGCTTATGGCTTGGACCGTATTAATAGTGGAATCAAAAGAAGTGAAGCCCAATCCCGAGTATGAGCTGGAGCGATGTCCGTACCAACAACTAAAGCCCAATGCTTCGTGTAACTTAAAACAGGATGAGGTACAAAGTCTTGCTTTCAGATACTGTAGCCCTGACTTGTTCTCTTGCGTTGTTTTCCACGAAACCCTAGCTGAGCGATTGAGAGAGAAAGCGATCTTCGCACTTCTCTCACGTGAGTTTGTACTGATCTTTGACAAGTTTTCAAGTCTCTCCATTGTTGAGTCAAGAAGGTGGTGTGAAGCTCTCTTTGGTGGTGAACTGAGGCCTAGTCAGGTTGGCGCATTGAAGTGACGAGCTGACTGAAGGCTCCGCTGGTGACACTCTAGAAGACAAAGGATAAGGGAGTCTTTAAAGCCTCATATAATAAGAGAGAATAAGAAGAGAGAATATATAAAGTAATCTTGTGTTATTGGAGTTTTTAATGAAAGCCTCATATAAGAGTCACAAGGTTTTTTATGAAGTGTCCATATAAAGCTCTATAGATGAGATTTATCTTGGTATTGGAAGAAGCAAAAATAATGTGCACGAATCATGGTTTCATACGATGAACATGATTATCTATCGAATATCTATATTAAAGTTCATATGGAACTTTATGCATGAGTTGGAGATGACAACCCATTAAATTATATATTCTAACCTGAAGTTAGGTGAACAATGTTAGCCATTTGTGACTTTTATATTAATTTAATTATCTAGGTGAAAAGATGATGTGCACTACAATTTCATTTAGAACATATTATATCAACATATATTTCAAGAATATTAAACTTGTGTTTTTTGGTGATTGAAACATTGGACTTATTTTTTAATATTAAAATAGTCAATTATATATACAAAGTAAATTAGTGTCAACATGTTCCTTGGATGGTTCAAGGATTCAAATAAAGATTTAATATACAATTGTATAAATCAATATTTTATTTTTCACATATCACAAATCAATTTCATTTGGTCGCATTAAATATAAAGTGGGAGAATAAAATCAATGAAACAATGTAAATTTGAACATGAGATAGCTCATATTCTACACTTATGGAGGTGTCAACCATTTAGGGTTGGATGAAATTTTGACTTCCCAATAAATTCGACTTTGATTAAAAGAATTACATTCTCCTTGTTAAAACTTATCGCTTCAAAAGATTTGACATATGTACGATATATGTCCTATTTCTCCCCAGACAAATTAAAGTAATGCCACCTATTAAAGTTGAGATTATACAAGGGCAAGGACTCTCGCGGATTATCGCGTACCCAAAGCGAAGCTAAGAAGTGGATTCCTAAGGTTGTGCAGCCAGATTTACCTCAAGAACATCAGAATGATTTAGTTAAAACTGGTGTTACGTACTACTCCCTCCGTCCCTTAATTTTCTTCTCGTTTGACCAAAATCACGGGTTTTAAGGGAAAGTGAAGAGTAATAAATGTGGAGGAAATAGATAGAGAGAAAAAATAATAATTGGATATTAAATGAAGATAAAGTAGTATTGGGAGAGGAGAATTTGTATTGGATAGAGTGAAAGTGTATTGGAAATTGAAAAAAAAGGTTGAAAAGTAGTTTCTATAAATGTAATGTAGAAAGATAATTTTGGGACAACGAAAATGACAAGTGAGAAGATAATAAGGGACGGAGGGAGTAATATGGAAGTTAGTGCGGAGGCACATGGAGACACTTGGTCGGATGTTGTGTCTCGTAGCCATGGGCCACTAGGGGCTGGTGGGAATAGTGAGGAAATGGGATGGAGGTACACACTGGGACACTAGGTGTTGTATCTCTAAACCGGTTTTCAATGCTCCAATCTGAGAAGGGAGGGGATAGCACCCTCATGGCTAAGCAAAATGGATAAGTTTATCATTTGTGCGTGGAATGCCAGGGATTGTAATTCAACCCCTAGAATAAAGATGGTCAACCGATTCACCCATAAAGAGAAAATATCCATCATGGTTTTATTGGAATAAAAAATAGAGAAGTTGAAAGAAAGTGTTATAGTTGAGAAGTTGATGAAAGACCGGAAATATGCCACTAATAGTAGTGATCAAGCTAGAGGCAGAATATGGGTTAGACTAACCACATTGTCGTCAGCTGATGTCGGGGCATGGGTGTCAAAATTGTCCCGTTTCACCCAGTGGGTGGCACGACGTCTAGTATGTGGTTATTTGGGATACTAAACAGTTTACATTTGTCTAGAAAATGAAAAATAATAAGGTTGTGTTGAGGAATTGAAATGTAGGCATATTCTGTGATGTGCTTGGTGATGTGGATAATTGTGAGGCTTGGTTTGGTAAGTCCTTTAGAGAATTACAGGCTGATTATTTTGATACAAAGAGGGACTCATTAGTTAAGACTGCTAGAAAAGAGCTGAAAGTTAAGAGATTGCAGAGAGATGCCTTCTTGGAGCAAAAAGCTAAATGAAACCGGCTGAAGTTAAGGGAGGAAAACTCTTCTCTTTTCTTTCTTAGTATGGAAGAGAGGAGAGCTATGAATTCTATTTTCTTCCTAGCAAATGATAGTGGGGTGAAAGTGGAGGATACTGTAGGTATTGTTGATGTCATTGTGTATTTTTATAAGAAGTTGTGTGGGTATCAGATTAATTGTGTTGTATTTTGTTGGCCTTGGGAGAGATGTAATTTGTAGTGATGGGTGGGAATATCCTAGTAGGCCTTCTAATGGAGATGATATCTACAAGGTTCTGTTTGGTAATGGTAAGACCAAGTTTCTAGGCCCGGACGGTTTTGATAGTAGATTTTTTCAAGCTAGCTGGAACATTGTTAAGAATGATGTCCTTGTAGATGTGAATGAATTTTTATGACTTCGAGGTTATATGGTAGTTAATAACACTTTTGTCATATTGATTCCTAAAATGATTAACCTGATTTTGATATAAAAAACCTAAGACCAATCTCTTATTATAATATCATGTTTCAGGTACCACTAAGATCCTGGCTGAGAGAATTAGTGGACAGTGTCAGGGAGGAGTTTAGCTCACAACTCTAGTATTGCTCCAGAATACATTATCCTAGCACAATCCGTCCTGAATATATAAGAGTTGTTCTTGATAGTCGTTTCAAAAGTACCAACCAATTTTATATAATTTTCAATTCCTTTTTTAATTCACAAAAAAATGAAAAGATAAAATTAATATTTTATCTACAAAAAAATAAAAAAATTCATATTAAATGGTCTTTTCTGAAAATATTTGTAGTTCTGAATTCTAATTTAAGATTTGTAATCTATATAGAAAAAGTAATATACATGACATACTGAACATATAGTTACAAAAATCACATCTAAAATATGCAATCTGAAACAAAGAATAAAAGATTGCAACTTGCAATATAATTTTTTTTTTGGTCAGAACATGCAATATAATTTTGTTGTGATTAATATGTAGCCGTATTTTGCTATAAGATTTGTTAATAATTACACTAAAATACAGATATCCAGATCCAGATAAATGAAAGTTCGCTTGTTTGCTAACTCGTATTTGCATGCTTTTAGTTTCGCGTGGCAACATCCTACCCATGCTATCACCACTTATCATCATGATGCTCATTTTAAATTGGTTGATTTGCCTTTCTCATTTTGTCTTTGAATTTCTACATAATCTTAAAATTCTTGAAATCATTTACGTCCTTTACTCTACTATAACTGGTTGCATGTGCATGTTATTTCCCCAATCAGGAAAAAATGTGATTAAAATACAATATATAATGTGGCATACATTATAAAAGTAATTACTGCGCTACGTAACACATTCTAATTACCGCGGCTACTTATGAACACTTGCCAATCCAAGCAGCTTGTGTAATAGATGGTCGCCTCTTGAAAATAAAAGCACATTAGCATTTAACTCATAATATTGATCAAGAATTCAACAGTACCTACTAATAGAAGGCTAACTCATAATATTAATCGATAATTCAATAGTATCTATGAATAGAAGGCTCTTAAAGGGGTGTATGTCAATAAGTATCATCTGCTGAAGCATGTCAACATTTTGCATAAAACTTTATAGTTATCTGATCTCAAGCTCACAACAGTAACTCAATCAAGTCTAAACAATCACAAGAATACAAGAAATTTATTAGTAGTCCTATATATGTGAACTTTAAGATGGAGAGTCAATCAACTATGAAAATAGGAGGATATACAAAATCAATCAAGAAATACACAATAAACACAAGCGGTAGCCTAGGCCAATTGAATTATCCAAGGCTCAACAAAAAGAAAAAAGACTCCCTTATCCATTTGTCTTCTAGAATGTCACCAGCGTTATATTTAATGTTTGGCTTGTAACACGTTATATCACTGTCATGCCATCTTTTTACTGATCTAATGTATTGCGAATTGTCACTAAATATAAAGTAATCCCACAATCCAGTATTTTTCTTTTTGAAATAACCATTTTTCTGAAACATTTAACGGTTCTATCAATTTTTTTAGGCAGTTGTTAACCGTCGTAACAAAATTTTCACTAATCATCACATCTATAGTTGTCACAATTCGTGTGAAAGTTGTTCGTTGCGAACTAGTTGAAAGCGCTCGTCACATGCCTTGAGAAGAACACTCGTCACGAGCACCCTATGCGCGCCTCGTCATGAATGCCCCCCTCCCCACTCGTGACGAGGCACGGTTTATAGCTTATAAAAGCCACACACCGGCCCTAAACCCTCATAACACTTTCCTCCTCGCCTCCAAAACTCTCTCTGCCACAGTACTCCTCTCCGAATCCAGTTCCTCTTGGTTGAGTTGATCCCGGGGATCGATACGCGTCTTGATTGCTTGTTTTTCGATCCTAAACATCATAATTCAACGCTAACACTACTACAAAAAGAGTCAAATATCCCATAGAAAATATCTCGGGCTTGTTTTACACGAGATATAAAGCTGAAAATAATTAACCACATATCATATACACCATACGTGGAAATAGTCCGTGACATATAGGTAATCAAATATCACGGACGTGTATTACTCGAGATATAAAGCTGGATTTTTTTAAAAATCAATCTAATACCTCATATATGTATGAATTGAAATACACCATTTCCGTTATCATGAGATATAAAGCTTCCTCATATACACCACACTTGGGCATGATCCGTGGCATATAAGGCCATCCATTTTTAGGAGATGAAATACCTCATCAATGGGTCGTGATATATTTGCACATCTAATGGGCCGTGGTATATAAGAGACAGTGGGCCGTGGTATATCTGCAAATTCATTACCCGTCTGCTTCAAAATTTTCACATTGCAAGCGCGCTTCCTCCATATGTATGAAATGAAATACCTCATACTGGGCCGAGGTATATAATCTGGGCCGCCCGCTTCCAAATTTTCACATTCATTAACCCGCTTCCTCCTTTTCATAAGACGTCTTTTACGCGCTTGTTCATCCCCTTCCTTTGACGGCGCGGTTCTTCATCCGGTTCTTCTACCCACTGCTAGTCTCCATAGGTTAATCTCATCAAGTTCTTCATCCCCTTCTTCATTCCCTGCTAGTCTCAATCGGTTAGTCCTCTTCGATTTTAGTTTTCAATGTGCGATTTGTTATTGGAAGTTTACTTCTGATTCCCTGTGCGATTCGTTTGCTAGTCTCAATCGGTTAGTCCCCTTTGATTTTACTGTTGAGATTGGGGTGTGAAGTTCCCTGCTAGTCTCAATCGATTAGTCCTCTTTGATTTTATTGGAAGTTTACTTCTGTCGTTATTGGGTGTGTACGATTTTAAGCAGGGTAGCTTGGACGCTTCTTTCTTTCAAATTGATGTTTTATTTCATCCTTTCGCGTTTTCTTCTGAGATTTCGGCTTACAGTTCTGAGGGTTCTGAGTTACGGGTACATGAAGAGCATAAACCTGGTCTGTTCTATTGAGTGGCTCTATGAGCTGACTTAATGCATATAATTTGTTAAGCTCTGCATATGCTGAATTACCGAAGTACTTGCTTGTCCAAATCAGATGGTACTCTTGGCTCGGATATATACACTTTCTCTCTTTTATCTTGGTTGAAATTTTACTAGAATCTATCCTGTCACATGTATATATAAACAGCTAAATTACAAGTGTATGCATTTGTCTGTTCGTATGTGTGTTTTTATGAATTGGATATCATGTTTGAATGACTGTTATTTTAGACAAAGGTGCTCAAGGATGTAAGACCAGTATATGATAAGGTGGTTGAGTCATTCCTTGATAATTTTTTCCATGCTGGGTATCCTTATAGGTGAGAAATGCTTTTATTTTGATCCCCATATCCATCTATGATGTTTCTTTTTCGTCTTAGAGAAAGCTTGTATTCTTCTTTTGTAGTGTCAATGAGAGCTATTCATTGAGATGTAGATACATTACTAGATATGCAAACAAATAATAAAAGCTTGATGATATCTCAATATTCTTACTATTCTACAATCACTGCTATTTGCTGCAGGATTAAGATCAACTCCATCACAAGCAACAGTTATTAGTTGGGTAAGCTTTCTTCGGTATGATGAGTAATTACAATAAATACATGTAAATGTTTTTTTGTATGATCACGATTCTTCTCTTCCTTATGCAGATACTGAAGGATTTTATGCAGCATGCTGGAAAACTTATTTGCAACAATCTCGGTTCAGTGATGGATTCAGAGCCCAGAGGTGGGTTTTCTTATCTTCCCTATCTTGTTTGTTTTTGTCTCTATATAGAATTATGGAGCACATCGCTGCGAGCAAAAAAACGGTTGGGCAATCAACTTCTCACTTGTCCAATGCTTCTTATTCATAAACAATTTGTGTACTTTTATGCTCTAGCTATTTGTATCCAGTTCTTTCTTGAAATTGATTATTAGACACTGTCCTCATTTTCCCTTCATTTCTGTTGATAACAAAACTGGCTGTCAACTCAACGCTTGATGAATATAATCAGATCTTGGCTATGCGCCACCCAAGGAGACTTGTTCTAGTAGGATACCTATCAGCTCTTACTGTGAGTGATGTTTTTTCTAGGCTATACCATTTGCATTAGTACTTAAGATGTTCAGTTCCATTGAAACTTGGTTTTCTGTAGGTGATGACTATACTTTATGTTCTTGTTGGTTGGGCTGCTCCAAATTTGGTTAGTACTACATTTTTGAGCACTTTGTTAATTAGATATAATCTCAGTCTGCCACTTAATCCTATTATCTTTCAAGACTTGCTTTATTGATAAAGTTTGATTCTGAATTTATCAGATTTCTCGCAAGTTAACACATCACGTAACAACTCTATTATTTCTTGGATTTGGAGTATGGTTATTATGGGATGCATTCCATGATGATGGGTAATACTTCCATTCTTTGTGCCTTTGATAATTTCTCTTTATGTTTCTGTTCTTTATGACTGATTTTGTGTCTCTAATGTTCTATGATCAAACTTTGTCTCTTTTGACAGTGATTCTGAAAAACTGGCGGAAGTTGAAAAAGAATTGGTTTACATATCTTATAGATCTGCTAACTTGTTCAAATTTTCACTTAAAATTGCATAATTGACTTCTTTGTTATGAATTAGGATGAAGATTGGAAGAAGAATGCTGCAGATCCGAAAGCTAAGAGCAAGGTGATGAATTTATTTACATTCTTGTAAATCTGAATTTCATAATTAAATGCATTGTACTTAATTCTATTATTGCAAGTCTAAAATTTGTAATGAACCCTCTAATGTATTCTAAAAGATTTCACTTCACTTCTGCATATATCAGGATGATGACGCATCAAAGAAGCAACGAAGAGCATTTCTTACTCAATTTTTTTCTCCCATCCTTCTTCAGGTTTGCTATTCTTCCAATTTTCTAATGCTTTATTCATTACACGTGTCAACTTCTATTACTGTTGTCTGTCGATCTTTCCTGCAGGCATTCTCCATTACTTTTTTTGGTGAATGGGGTGACAAAAGCCAGGTAATCTGCTTAAAACTGTTGTTTTTTGTGCATGTACTAGCAAAAATTGCTTAAAACTTTTCAGTTCAACTATTTAAGCTTCCGATTTCTTAAAATTGCATCAAATGTTGTTTCAGTTGGCTACGATTGGTCTAGCAGCAGACGAAACCCCATTGGTGTTGTTCTTGGCGGAATTCTGTAAGCATATTATCTTGAGAGCTTTCTTATGCCATGTAATTATAATTTTACTGATTTATGGAAATTGAAGTTTGATTTCTGAACTTTGTTTGTTATAAGAGGGCAAGCTCTTTGTACAACTGCTGCTGTCTTGGGTGGGAAGACCCTGGCATCTCAAATATCTGAGAAAATGGTAAGTTATTAGATTCAATCTAATTACAGTTATTATTTTTGTTATTCTTAGACTTTCCTGTAATAATTGATGTTTAACCTTAATGTTGACATTTCGTCTGCAGTTGGACTTTCCGGTGGGGTTCTATTCATTATTTTCGGCATCCAGTCATTGCTTTCAACTGTAGGCTGATTATTCTGGTATGGTATAATCTATTTTCCTTGTAATTTTAGCGCATAAACAAATACTATAAAATCTTAAGAGAGCTTAAATCTGCTTTTAGATGTTTTTTTATACCAGCATTGAAGTTTTGTTAAATTTTATTCAGTTTTAGGAGATAGTAACCATTTTCTGGTTTGAATGAGCTCTACAACTAATCCTTTTTCTATTTCATCTATTATTGATTCCAATCTAAACTTGTTTGTTAACTGTATTGTGCTCTGTTTGATGCAGGGATAAATCGCACTTCCGTTTGGAGCTCCATCCTAGATATTGTTCTCAACCTGCTGAACTGAAAGCCATACTAACAAATCAGGAATCAAGAATGGTAGGCAGTAGGAATCATATGTTGAAGAATAAACATTTAGCATAGTGTTAGTGTGGTTCTCTTTGCTTTGGAAGATTTATAATTTTCCTGTTTTCAGTTAGCTGTACAATTTAGCTTTGGGAGCCCAAATGAGGAATGCTTTCTACAAATTCTAAGACTATTAGCATGACTCTTGTTAAGTTAAGTAGTAACCAATACTATTTAGTTTTCTTTTTCTTTAATAATGGATTGTACTCATTTTTTGTTTCAAACAAGTGTTATGGTCTTATGAAAACTAAATATTATGTTTTGATTTTTGGACTTAAGTACGTCATTGTGATGTATATTATGCAATCACAGAAAGAAAACACATTATCAAGCAAAAGTTGTAACAGATTTGCAACTACGGTGTATATCATTCCCACAAAACAAAACTCATGGGGTATAAAGAATATACCTCGGATTATATGGTAAAGGTGTATTTAGCTTCAGGAAATATACCCCGGATATTCAATTCACCGGTGCATATTGGAACCATATACCCCGGATAAGTGAGAGAAAATACACCGGTTTAGTTTTATATCCGACGTATATACAATGAATATATCCCGGACATCTTTTTTTGCTCTAAATTGCGATGTAAAGAATAGAGCAAATACACCTAACATAGTTTTGGAATTAACCGAGGTATATACCATAAGACTATATATCTCTATGAGCTATACACCGAAGCCGATCCGGGGTATATATGGTCAAACGCCCGGATATTTGACTCTTTTTGTAGTAGTGTGTGTTCCTCCTCATACTGATCCCGAGTTTGAGATCTTGGAAATCAAGTCCTTCAAACCTTGGTTCGTGGATGTAGTGAACTACCTTGTTCGAGGCAATTTCCCTCCAAATTACTCCAAATCCCAAAGGACACAATCAAGCGTGAAACTCAACTGTATGTATGGGATGATCCTTACCTATGGAGACAATTTATTGATAAGATTATCCGATGATTGTCTCCCGGATAATGAGTACAATATGTCTCAAACTTTTTTCCATTTCTCATGCATGTGGTTTGGGGCTAATAAGACAACTAGTAAGGTATTATAAGCAAGATCCTATTGGCCTACCATCTTTCGAGATACGTATACCTTAATTTGCAAAGCCTGCGACCGATGCCAAAGGGTCGGAAAGATATTAGGGAGAGATGAAATTCTACAAATACCATTAGTCTTTTGTAAGATTTTTGATGTTTGGAGGATTGACTTTATGGGACCATTTCCTAACTATTGTGGGAACCTATATATTTTTACTTGCAGTGGACTATGTTTCCAAATGGTTGGAAGCGAAAGGCTATCAGAAGTGATGATTCCAAAGTGATGGTAGGTTTCTTAAAGGAGAATATATTTTCTCGTTTTGGGAACACCAAAGGCTATTATAAGTGATCAGGGAACCCACTTCTATAACAAGAAGGTGATCACACTCTTAAAGAAATACCACGTCACTCAAAGAGTCTCTACCGCATACCATCCCCAATCTAATGGCCAAGCTAAAGTATCCAATAGACAAATTAAAGGTATTCTAGAGAAAACGGTAGCCCCAAATAGGAAGGATTGGAGTACAAGGTTAAATGATGCTTTGTGGGCCTACCGAACGTGTATAAGACACCAATTGGAATGTTCTCATTTAGGTTGGTGTTTGGAAAAGCTTGTCATCTTCCGGTTCCCCAGTGGAACTGGAAGGCGTGGTGGGTGGTGTAGAAGTGCAACATGAAGATGGATGCCTTAGGAGATCTCAGAAAGTTGCAAATTCATGAGTTAGAGGGAGATACGGTAAGGATGTGTATGAGAATGCGGTAATCTGCAAGGAAAAGACGAGGGCTTGACATGATAAGAATATGTTGCGGAAAAGATTTAAGGTGGGAGATAAAGTCATGCTCTATCAATCCCGCTTACAACTCTTTCAAGGGAAATTGAGGTCTCACTGGAAATGGACCATATACTACTAGCTCACATTTACCCTCATGGTGCGGTGGAACTATTTGATCCGGACAACCACAATGTCTTTAAGGTGAATTGTCAAAGGCTAAAACCTTACCAAGAAGGATTCACCAAGGTATTCCTGGATGATACGGCTCTTGACGAGAAAAGGGCTGAATAATTGAGAGTGAAGCTATAAGTCGAGCCGAAGACTCAAACTACGATGCTTCTCGGGAGGCAGCCGGAGGTATTAGCTAATTTTGCTTTGTTTTGATTTTTTTATGTAGGATGAAACTAGTGGAATGGAGAACAGGAAGAGACGCGATCGCGCAAACAAAAGTGCGACCTTGCGACCATACTTGCACAGACGCGCAACCGCGCCCCATAGCCCGTGACTGTGCCCCGACCCTCTTCACCCAACTTTAATTCTGAAAGAGAAAAAAACTACACCTGCTCCATCCCTAACCTAGAAATCAGCCTTCCTCTACAAACCACATCAAACACCCAAAGTTTCTCCAAATCCTATTCACAAAACCTCTAAATATTCCGTCCTCGTTCCCAAATTCAAAAAACCCTCCACAAACAACATCCATTCAACCCCTTCCACCCCTAATCTTCCTCAAAAATCCATCTTTTTCATTTTAAAACTCACATTCACACCTAATCTAGACTCACTATCCCCGATCTCCAACCACAAACACGCGCACCCATCGTCCTCCTCTCAACTCGGCCCACTCTGGAGTCAATTTCAGTCCACGATCGAGCTAGCAGCAAGACACGACCGTTTCTGTTGAACACGCACCTCTCCTTCGGAGAATTCAGAGACGCGGACCACGCGCCACTTGACATGACCACTCCACCTTGCAGCCTCATCGCGCGACCGCACAACCATTGGACGTGACCGCGCAAACATGTCTATAAGAAAATCAGTTTCTTGCCTTTAATTCCTAGTAGAGAATTGGCCTATTTTTTGGTGTTGGAGACTATCGTTGTGTGTGTGTGGTGGTTTGTTCTTTTTTCGGCTAGATTCCTTTTGAGAGTTTTGGTTTGATTGAGTTGATCATAATGTCAAAGCGATCTCGAATTGCAAAGGATGTTGCTTCCTCTTCGGGGAGCCAACCGCAAGTCCATACTGCTGGTAATATTGGTTGATGCGAAAGTTATAATTGCTACAAAATTCTTCCATAAAGCGGCTTTGATTTGCTTAGGAATGTACGAATACATGAGGGATATGCTCGACCACGCAGGGTTAGGGGGTTTCATCGAGAAGACGACACCAACTTTCCCTAAGCTGACAAGGGAATTCCTCACATCTTTTAGAGAGGATAAGGATGAGGATACCGGAGAGTTAGAATGGATCACCTTCTCCTACAGGAAGCATACGCGGTCGGCCTCACTCGAGAAGATGTGTCAGATTTTTGGGGTAACAAAGGACCCCACACCTAACTATGACTCTGTCGTGCATTCTGGTCCCCATAACTTCTTCATCACAGTTGCGGGCTCCACTCATAGGGGCAAGGATTAATATAATTACAATCTGCAACACCCTTGCCTGCGGCTCGCACGTAAGGTTCTTGCTCTTGCGTTCTCTAGGAAAGGAGAGCTGAATAAGTTCTCCTCATATGATTTGTGGTACATGTACAACATGATGCAGGAGTGCAGAAGCACTCTTGATTGGATTGCAATTTTTCCCGTGTCTTGCCAAAAACGCAAGGACAAAGCCGTCTAGACAAATTAGCTTTGGGGGGATGATTTTCCTGCTCGTCATGGCAATCTGTAATGTTTTTGACGAGATGCTGGCTGCCGAGGACTCGTCGAAGGGATATTATGTCTATGATGAACGCATGATAGTAAAGGTTGGTCTCATGTAGGGGGAGCCCGACAATTTGACATGGAAGTTCGGGTAGAAAATTGTTCATATACTTCACCTGCCACATGACTTTTCCTATGGACCGATAGAGACTTTCTGGATAGCCTCCAATGATGCGGTCGCTGAAGATGAAGGTATGGTGGAGCCCGTACCGGACATGGGGAATATGGGAGCCGTAGGTTCATCTGGACCAGTGTGGGAAGAGCGTCTGCTTACGCAGATGCATGAACTTCAGTCAGGATATGCCCAAATGCAGTCCCAGTTTTGCTCAATTTGTCGGGCCTATCGATATTTAAAGCAACAAATGGTCCAGTATGAGGGATGAGCAGGAAGGGTTTGGCACTGAGGATTTGAGAAACGAGTGAGGTACTGCTTCTCTTCTCATTATCTTTTATCTTTGTTTTTATTTCCACAATAGGGGCATTGTGTGTTTCAAGTGGGGGGGGGGGGGGGGGGAGGAATTATATCTCACTAGGTATTGGTGTAAATAAATAATGAAAAGAAAAAAAAGTTGCAAATCTGTTTATGTCTCTAGTTTTGTCTTTGGTTTTGTGTTGCTATCACATCCCTACTTGATACTTCGCGGGTCCTTATAATGGTAACATTGATTTTGAATCTGTTGAATATTCTTTTGATGTTGATATTACAAGTTTTTTATGGTGATGATTTGTTGGATCGAATTGAATACTTTGACTTGAGCATGTGATTATGACTAGGATGCATAGGACCAACGCTAAAAATTACACTTTTACACCTCATCTCTTGTGTTATCACTTTATCCATATTATTTGGCTTCCATCCTATGTATTTCAAAAAGAGAAAGAATAAAAGTAGATGAACTCCTAGTGAAATAAGTCGGAAGAGCATGCAATCTCCGTGGTGTGAAAGATCACTCTAGTTTCTATCCTCCATGGCTAAGCGAAGAGTTTCATTAGTTGGCCAAAACCGTAAGACGGACGGCCCATTACCTAAATAAATGATTTTAAAAGAAGAAAAATGGTTAAACAATGCATGAATAGGATGAAAAGAAATAACAAAAAGTTTATGTGGTATAGCTTGAGTTGAATCGTGTTTTATGTGTTTTCGATGGTGTTGGAGCTCGTGATGTATTATCATACATTGTGAAGCATGTGAGGAAGAGGAGTTGTCATTTAGTTGATTCTTCGTTGTTATCATTCATATGTACATTTGCGTAAAGATGACTTTTGCATATTCTTTGGATGCATTGTCGTGTACTTGCATGGGACGAACATGATTAAAGTTTTGGGGAATTGATGCCATCTATGTCGGGTTAAGTTTAGAGTTGTTGAGTGTTTCATTGTTTCCCTTTTAAGATTTGTGGTGGGGTCGAAATCTACGCATGTGCTTTGATGATTTCAGGTGTTCTTGGAGCTGAATTGTTGAGTGAAGATCACTGTTATCAAGTTTTTCCATACTAGCTGAGGCCGACGTGCACCATGAAGGGTGAGTTCATTACAAGCTTGCTCGAGGATGAGCAAGGTCAAAGTGTGGGGGAATTTGATAGGCTCTATTTAGTATATCGCATACGGTGTTTTTAGCATCATTTAGAGGTGATTCGAGGATAGTTTGTGCACATTCGGATGATTTGGAGCATCCGGGATGTTAGCCGCATTTGTAAGGAATTGCAGTAAAGAGGAAAAAGAGTCGTAGCTGAGAGATGGCGCGACCGCGCAACAACAGACGCGACCGCATCGAGTGACAGAAGATGATGCACGACCGCCCCGGACAGCGCATGACCGCATATCTGTTCAAGAGGAAAATTAGGAATCCTGGATGAGGCGCGACCGAGCCACACTTTGAGCGATCGCGCCCCTGCTGGACCGGACAACATGTTGGGCCTTGCGAGTGGAATTGATTCGGGCTTAATTTCTTACTTAGAGGATTACGGACCGGGCTTTGTTATTTTCAATAATTAGTTTTGAGATTCAACTTTGTTTAAGTAGGGTTTTTGAGTTATCCTCCATTTCTATCTGAGAACAATTTCAACATTTTCTCTACATATCAAGAGAACTATGTTACGCTGGTCTCTTTCACTTTTTGTTCAATTGCTGAAACCTCCAGATTAGATTGATTGTAAGACTTCTACCTATTTTCTATTTCATATTTTGAGTTGTTTCATCTCTCTTACTCTTAATTGTTTATTGAAGTGAATTTATCTGTCTGGATTGGCCACCTAGGTATATTAGATTTATTCATATTGCTAGGTCTGACTTGTCCGAGTTGGAGAGTCTTATCGTTAGGTAGCAAAACAATTGCATGATCTAGTTGAGCTTGTAATTGTAGAGAGAGTTGATTGCATGTTAAATATCGACCTTGAGCTTGTAATTGTAGAGCGAGTTGATTGCATGTTAAATATTGACCTTGAGTCAATAGTACTGCATGCACCTATCTATTCCTGAGTTATTGTTGCTTGGTTATTAAATCTTGATAGTTTCAGGGTTGTAGCTTAGTAAGTGTTATTAGGACTAGTTGGACTAATAGCTATATCAGGACAGAGATTAGGACAACCATATGAATTATTGAACTTAAGATTAATAGTTGTCAATGATCAACCTATCAATATTTTGTGTGGATGTTTATTAAATGAAGTGTTTTTTCTCATATTATTTTTTTAATCTATTAGTTAGATTAGTTACATACCCCCCCTTTGTTACCTTATAAGTTAGTCATATTAATTTACACAAGAACTGATTACCTGACTCCCTGAGAGATTCGACCATTTCTTACCACTTTAATAAGGTAGAGTAGCTGGTTAGATAATTTACATTTAATCGAGTATAACAACACATATTTTGTGACTCGTCACCTAATATATTTCGTGGTAACTAAAATTACAGTCTTTTTCAGAGGACAAAATTGTTACACTATAAATATAAGATAATCATTATGCTGTATGTCATAACCTATCAGACCAGTCTATTTGGCAGTAGTTTGCTGAATATTCATTTCTCCCTTTTCTTTCTACTCTCTTCCAGTTTAAAATATTGAGAAGAATGTCAATTAGGTGGGAATTGGGATAAAAAAATGGGAAGTACAATATCAAATTAAGTGATCTGTTTTCTTATTGGCAACATAAACAGAACATGCAAAGTCTATTTTCCTTCTAAAATTCCATTCTGCAGATTTTAGTCACAAATAGTTGTATACTGGAACTAATCCTTCTTATCCCTAGCTCCTAATTACACATGCAATAGATAATTATAATTATTTTCCAAGTCAATTGAATTAACATCACCATTTTCCTCGAGATGAAGCATGGATACTGTAGAGCTAACAGGGACGCGGTCACGCTCTAGGCTTTGGTATTTGGCGCGTTGCGCTTCTCCCTGCGCGATCGCGCTTTCGTCCATATGGTAATGATCTCTTCGTCTTCTCTCTTATGTCTGTAATCCTCATGAGTACGCTTCTACAATACGAAGTCCAGATTACAGTAATATAGCTGATACCATGTCAAATCACCTATAAATGACGCTAACAACCACTGGATGCGCTATGCAGGATATCGCCTATCAAATACCCCCACACTTAGACCTTGCTCATCCTCGAGTAAGCTGCAGTGAACTCACTCCTCTATTATGCACATCGGTCTCAAAGAGTATAGAAAAACTTGATAGCATTGGTCATCATTAACACTTCGCTCCATATTACCAGCAATTATCAAAGCACAGACGTAGACTCCGACTCTACCAAAAATATCTATAAAAGCAAAACAATGCAAGACTCAAAAGACTCAAGATGACTCTAAACTAACATGACCTAAATACCCAAAGTGCATATTATCAGCAACTCCCCAAACTTGAACTATGTTTGTCCCAATCAAGTACATGACAATGAATCCATAGAATATGCAAAAATTGTCTCTATCCAAGTGACATTGAAGGATAATAACGCAAGATCAAAAACAACGAATTCTTGTCCTAACATGCTTCATAATCTATGATAAGATATCACAAGCTCCAACACAATTAAAGCACAGAAATCACAACTCAACTCAAGCAATACCACATAGATTTTTGTTGTTTTTTTCATCCTATTCACTTATTCATATATTTTCCTTTTAAAACCACTTATTTAGGCATCAGGGCCGTCCGTTTTACGGTCCATGCCCACTAATGAAACTGTTTGTGTTGGAGGATCGAACCTAAAGTGATTTTCACACCACGAAGATCGCATGCTCTTTTTGACTTATTGCACAAGGATCTCACTCACCTTTTATTCCTTTTATGCATTTTTGTAATAAAAAAGTTGAACAACATGATATAACTAGAGATGAGAGGATAAAAATGCAATCTTAGTATTTGATCCTAATGCATCCTAATCAAAGTCCACATGCTCAAGTCAATGTTCTCAATTTGATCAATCATATCATCATCATAGCGCAATTGTAATATCAATA
Organism: Phyllobates terribilis; assembly: GCF_046119375.1. NCBI lineage: Eukaryota > Metazoa > Chordata > Amphibia > Anura > Dendrobatidae > Phyllobates > Phyllobates terribilis. The sequence goes on along the minus strand of NW_027368046.1, from coordinate 3,174 downwards.
CCTAAAGCATATTAAAAGATTCAAAATCGAGGCACCATTATAAGAGTCCACAAAGTACCAAATAGGAGGAAAATATGATAACCGACTCATAAAATTCAAAACAAACTAAAAACAAACGGAAATAGAAAACATAGTGAGATAATTACATCCTCCCCCCCCCCCCCCCACACACACACATGAAGTACACAATGTCCCTATTGTAAAATAAAGAAGAGATAAAAGATGGGTGAAAGTGGAAAATACCTCATTCCTCGGATTGCCTCCCGAGAAGGGCCTTGGTTAAAAGTCGTAGGCTCGACTTCTAGCTCTCAATCATCCAGTACTCAACCATTCAAGAGCCAACTCATCCACAAATTCTTTCTTCTTCCTCATATAGTAGGACTTGACACCTAGTCTTTTCCTTACTCTCTTATCGTGTCAACCTTTCTTCTTTGCCTTGAAGTGTCCTGGATGTGACACCTTATGTTGTTCCTTTGTCTTTTTCTTCCTCTTTACCGTTCATGGATCCTTCAAGAGGTTAGCAAAAAAAAGAAATGGTGATGGGGGTTCCAGAGCTCCAAGCAGTGGAAGGTTTGGATGCACGTAGTTGTCTTGGCTTAGCTCGAGTCACCACTCAGATCAACTATCCTGTCTTCGGCATCAAGTGGAGGGGCCCGAATCATCCTCGTCATTGTTCAAACAACAAAGAGAAACCATCGTCGGAGGCAGCAGAGGCACGAGCACGCAGGTCCGGGGCGCTCCAGGGGGCTTGACGCGGTCGTGCACCTTAGGACGCGGACGCGAGCATTCTTCCGGAAATAAGAATGAGATGGCACGGTTGCGCGGCTCGGGTGCGCGGGGGTGCAAGTCTGCAGAGGAGCTGGTACGGTCACACGGGAATGGGGCGCGTCACGCCCTTCTCCAGTGTCATGGGCGCGGTTGCGCGGTCGCACAGCTCGACATGGTCTAATGCACATTCGCCCTTGTCGGGCCGCGGGCGCGTGTTTGTTGGCTCCTCATCTTCAAAATCTTCCTCGATTGGCGTCTTCTCCGAGCTCTGACCAGTCCTCAATGTCATAGTACTGACATTCATAGTGTTCAGGTCTACTGTGGTCTGAGACGGCAATGCATCAGAAACATTCTATACTAAAGTAGATACTGTCTGCACCATTCTCCCAATCTGCACTTACATGTTCTTGATGCCCGCCTCGGTAGTAATTTCCATGTTCTTCATGCTCTCTTGCGTATTATGGGCACATGTTGTGAAATGCTTAGTCAAATTATCAGCAACTCTGTAGTAGATGCGTTATTGAATCTTCAGTTGATGGTCCAGAACTAGGTTGAGGATCACGAGACCTCCACCACTGTTGCTACTCACGTTGTGGATAACCTTTGTACCTCAAATTATATTTGTTCCATTGTTAATCATACTAGGGGCCTGGATGTCCGAATCCACCAACAAAATTAACTTCAACAACTTCATCATTTGAAGCTCAGCAATCAACTCCTTGATTCTAGCCAGACGCTCAGCAGTCGTCTCTTTGTTCTCCTTCCATATCTCTTGTAAGCTCATCAAATAAACCGATCAGTAGTACGTGTGTTGACCATACACTAGTCATTACCAAATTCAATCAACTAAAAACACAAGAAAATAAACTTTGACTCCCTAGCAACGACGCCAAATTGACGGGGCCAAATGGTCGTTGTTTGCTCTATTCAAAGTAATATTCCTAACAAACAACTCTAACTAGTAAAGCGACAAGTAAGGGTCAAATCTCACATGCAGTCAGCTTATCAATTCTTGTGTATTTAATTTGATCAACTTATAAAGTAACCAAATGGGGATTTGGATGCAACTAAACTAACTAATTGATTATGAAGTAATAAGAGAAAGTACTTCATTCAACAAGTATTCACACAATGGATAGATAGGTTGATCATTGACTCCTAATGACATTTGATTTCATCTACAATTCATATTCTATGGTTGTCCTAATCCATGTTCTTGTATAGTTATTAGACCAACTAGTCCTAATAACCTTACTAAACTACAACCCTGAAACTATCAAGATTTAATAGCGAAGCAGTAATGAGCTCAGGAATAAATAGGTGCATGTAATATGATTGACTTAAGTCAATATTTAACACACAATCAACTCTCTCCACAATCACAATCACAATCCCAACTGGATCATGCAATTGATTTTCTACACATAGATAAGACTTGTCAACAAGAACAAGTCAAACCCTAGCAATATGAATAGATCTAATCTACCTAGATGATCAGGCCAAACAGATAAATGAAATCCTATAAACAATTAAGTTCAAGAGAGATGAAACAATAAAAATATGAATAAGAACTAAAGTAGAAGTCTTGCAACCGAATCATCCGAAGTCTTCAACTGTTGAACAAAGCAAAAGAGACTAGTGTAACATAGTTCTCTCAATACCATAAATTAGAAAAGTTTAAGATGGAATGTGAGGCAAAGCTCCTCAAACCCTTTTTGTTCTTAACCTAAAACATAAGGATAGTAATACTAAAGCCCGTCCCGTAACTCCATCAGAAAGCAATCAGACGACCGAAGTGAATCCAGAAGGCAAGTCCCACTAGGCGCTCCCAACCCAACAAGGACGCGGTCACGCCTAGGCCCAACAAGTTATATGTGCGCCGCTCACAGGTGTGTGTTGCTCCAACAAGGTATGGTCGTGCCTTGGGCCTTGGTGATTGGCGGCGGCAACGCCTTCTCCTGCGCGGTCGGCCTTTGTCCTGGTGGTAATCTTCTCTTCGTCTTATCTCTTATGTTTGTAATCCTCATGGGTAACGCTTCTGCACTGCGAAGTCCGGATTATAGTAATACAACTCATACCATTTCCATATCACCTATAAATGATGCTAACAACCACTAGATGCTTCAAACGTTGTTGAATCAAAATTGTTGAATCAAGGATACTCCAATGTTGTTGAATCAAAATTGTCCCTATTCATGAAAATCCCCTTCACTGTTGCAACCAATCTCCCAAACAGACCTAACTCAACAATATTTTATACAATATTCCCATCATCTAAGGGAAAGAAACAAGCTTGAAATCCTCACAATTTCCTAAACTTACAACCAACCACTAACATCACCTCTCCACTCACGAGAGAACCCCTGGCCCAAATCCTTATGATCTTCCAGCCATTAAAGCCAAGAT
>NW_027368045.1:0-52695 GCF_046119375.1 Phyllobates terribilis | reverse complement strand
TGTCGAGGAGGGGGAGAGCTTTGTTGCTATTGCTGTCGGTGATGCTGGATTTTGCTTTCAGGTGTCCATGGCGATGCCAGTGGGTCCTGAGATTCATGATCTGCTTCTGCTCAAACAATCTCCCGCTGCTGCTGTCGAGGAGGGAGAGAGCTCCGCTGCTGCTACTGCCGGTGTTGCTGGATTTAACTTCCAGGAGTCCGTGGTGATGCTAGTGGGTCCTGAGATTCATGATCTGCTTCTGCTCAACCCATCTACCGTTGCTGCTGTCAAGGAGGGGGAGAGCTCCGCTGCTGCTGCCGGTGATGTTGGATTTAGCTTTCAGGAGTCCGTGGAGATGCTAGTGGGTCCTGAGATTCTTGATCTGCTTCTGCTCAACCCATCTCCCGCTGCTGTTGTCGAGGAGGGGGAGAGCTTCAATGTTGCTTTTGCCGGTGATGCTGGATTTAGCTTTCAGGAGTGTGTGGCGATGTCAGTGGTTCCTGAGATTCATGATCTGCTTCTGCTCAACCCATCTCCCGCTGCTGCTATCGAGGAGGGGGAAAGCTCCGCTGCTACTGCTGCCGGTGATGTTGGATTTAGCTTTCAGGAGTCCGTGGCGATGCCAGTGGGTCTTGAGATTCATGATCTGCTTTTGCTCAACCCATCTCCTGCTACTGCTGTCGAGCAGGGGGAGAGCTCCATTGTTGCTGCTGCCAGTGATTCTGGATTTAACTTTCAAGAGTCAGTGGCGATGCTAGTGGGTCCTGAGATTCATGATCTGCTTCTGCTCAACCCATCTCCCGTTGTTGTTGTCGAGGAGGGGGAGAGCACCACTGTTGCTGCTGCCGGTGATGCTGGATTTAGCCTTCAGGAGTCCGTGGAGATGCTAGTGGGTCCTGAGATTCTTGATCTGCTTCTGCTCAACCCATCTCCCGCTGTTGTTGTCGAGGAGGGGGAGAGCTTCGTTGCTGCTGCTGTCGGTGATGTTGGATTTAGCTTTGAGGAGTCTGTGGCGATGTCAGTGGTTCCTGAGATTCATGATCTGCTTCTGCTCAACCCATCTCCCGATGCTGCTGTCGAGGAGGGGGAGAGCTCCGTTGATGCTGCTGCTGGTGATGCTGGATTTAGCTTTCAGGAGTACGTGGAGATGCCAGTGGGTCCGCAGATTCATGATCTGCTTCTGCTCAACCCATCTCTCGCTGCTGTTGTCGAGGAGGGGGAGAGCTTCGCTGCTGCTGCTGTCGGTGATGTTGGATTTAGCTTTCAGGAGTCCGTGGCGATGCCAGTGGGTCCTGAGATTCATGATCTGCTTCTGCTCAACCCATCTCCCGCTGCTGTTGTCGAGGAGGGGGAGAGCTCCGCTGCTGCTGCAGCCGGTGATGCTGGATTTAGCTTTCAGGAGTCCGTGGCGATCCCAGTGGGTCCTGAGATTCATGATCTGCTTCTGCTCAACCCATCTCCCGCTGATGTTGTCAAGGAGGGGCAGAGCTCCGCTGCTGCTTCTGCCGGTGATGCTGGATTTAGCTTTCAAGAGTCCGTGGAGATGCCAGTGGGACTTGAGATTCATGATCTGCTTCTGCTCAATCCATCTCCCGCTGCTATTGTCGATCAGGGGGAGAGCTTCGCTGCTGCTGCTCTCGGTGATGCTGGATTTAACTTTCAGGAGTCATTGGCGATGTTAGTGGGTCCTGAGATTCATGATCTGCTTCTGCTCAACCCATCTCCCGCTGCTGCTGAGGAGGAGGGGGAGAGCTCCGTTGCAGCTGCTGCCGGTGATGCTGGATTTAGCTTTCAGGAGTCTGTGGCGATGCTAGTGGGTCCTGAGATTCATGATCTGCTTCTTCTCTACCCATCTCCCGCTGCTGTTATCGAGGAGGGGGAGAGCTTCGATGTTGTTGCTGCAGGTGAGTCTGGATTTAGCTTTTAGGAATCTATGGCGATGCTAGTGGGTCCTGAGATTCATGATCTGCTTCTGCTCAACCCATCTCCCGCTGCTGCTGTCGCGGAGGGGGAGAGCTCCGTTGCTGATGCTACTGTTGATGCTGGATTTAGCTTTCAGGAGTCCTGGCGATGCCAGTGGGTCCTGAGATTCATGATCTGCTTCTGCTCAACCCATCTCCCGCTGCTGCTGACGAGGAGGGGGAGAGCTCCGTTGCAGCTGCTGCCGGTGATGCTGGATTTAGCTTTCAGGAGTCAGTGGCGATGCTAGTGGGTCCTGAGATTCATGATCTGCTTCTTCTCTACCCATCTCCCGCTGCTGTTATCGAGGAGGGGGAGAGCTTCGATGTTGTTGCTGCAGGTGGATTTAGCTTTTAGGAATCTGTGGCGATGCTAATGGGTCCTGAGATTCATGATCTGCTTCTGCTCAACCCATCTCCCGCTGCTGCTGTCGGGGAGGGGGAGAGCTCCGTTGCTGATGCTACTGTTGATGCTGGATTTAGTTTTCAGGAGTCCTGGCGATGCCAGTGGGTCCTGAGATTCATGATCTGCTTCTTCTCAACCCATCTCCCGCTGCTGCTGTCGAGGAGGGAGAGTGCTCCACTGCTGCTGCTGCAAGTGATGCTGGATTTATCTTCCCAGGAGTCCGTGATGATGCTAGTGGGTCCTGAGATTCATGATCTGCTTCTGGTCAACCCATCTCCGCTGCTGCTGTCAAGGAGGGGGAGAGCTCCGCTGCTGCTGCCGGTGATGCTGGATTTAGCTTCCAGGAGTCCGTGGTGATGCCAGTGGGTCCTGAGATTTATGATCTGCTTCTGCTCAACCCATCTTCTGTTGCTTCTATCGAGGAGGGGGAGAGCTTCGCTACTGCTGCTGCCGGTGATGCTGGATTTAGCTTTCAGGAGTTTGTGGCGATATCAGTGGTTCCTGAGATTCATGATCTGCTTCTGCTCAACCCATCTCCCGCTGCTGCTGTCGAGGAGGGGGAGAGCTCCGTTGCTGTTGCTGTCGGTGATGCTGGATTTTGCTTTCAGGTGTCCATGGCGATGCCAGTGGGTCCTGAGATTCATGATCTGCTTCTGCTCAAACCATCTCCCCGCTGCTGCTGTCGAGGAGGTAGAGAGCTCCGCTGCTGCCACTGTCGGTGTTGCTGGATTTAGCTTCCAGGAGTCCGTGGTGATGCTAGTGGGTCCTGAGATTCATGATCTGCTTCTGCTCAACCCATCTACCGTTGCTGCTGTCAAGGAGGGGGAGAGCTCCGCTGCTGCTGCCGGTGATGTTGGATTTAGCTTTCAGGAGTCCGTGGAGATGCTAGTGGGTCCTGAGATTCTTGATCTGCTTCTGCTCAACCCATCTCCCGCTGCTGTTGTCGAGGAGGGGGAGAGCTTCATTGTTGCTGCTGCCGGTGATGCTGGATTTAGCTTTTAGGAGTGTGTGGCGATGTCAGTGGTTCCTGAGATTCATGATCTGCTTCTGCTCAACCCATCTCCCGCTGCTGCTATCGAGGAGGGGGAAAGCTCCGCTGCTACTGCTGCCGGTGATGTTGGATTTAGCTTTCAGGAGTCCGTGGCGATGCCAGTGGGTCTTGAGATTCATGATCTGCTTTTGCTCAACCCATCTCCTGCTGCTGCTGTCGAGCAGGGGGAGAGCTCCATTGTTGCTACTGCCAGTGATTCTGGATTTAACTTTCAAGAGTCAGTGGCGATGCTAGTGGGTCCTGAGATTCATGATCTGCTTCTGCTCAACCCATCTCCCGTTGCTGTTGTCGAGGAGGGGGAGAGCTCCGCTGTTGCTGCTGCCGGTGATGCTGGATTTAGCCTTCAGGAGTCCGTGGAGATGCTAGTGGGTCCTGAGATTCTTGATCTGCTTCTGCTCAACCCATCTCCCGCTGTTGTTGTCGAGGAGGGGGAGAGCTTCGTTGCTGCTGCTGTCGGTGATGTTGGATTTAGCTTTGAGGAGTCTGTGGCGATGTCAGTGGTTCCTGAGATTCATGATCTGCTTCTGCTCAACCCATCTCCCGATGCTGCTGTCGAGGAGGGGGAGAACTCCGTTGATGCTGCTGCTGGTGATGCTGGATTTAGCTTTCAGGAGTCCGTGGAGATGCCAGTGGGTCAGCAGATTCATGATCTGCTTCTGCTCAACCCATCTCTCGCTGTTGTTGTCGAGGAGGGGGAGAGCTTCGCTGCTGCTGCTGTCGGTGATGTTGGATTTAGCTTTCAGGAGTCCGTGGCGATGCCAGTGGGTCCTGAGATTCATGATCTGCTTCTGCTCAACCCATCTCCCGCTGCTGTTGTCGAGGAGGGGGAGAGCTCCGCTGCTGCTGCTGCCGGTGATGCTGGATTTAGCTTTTAGGAGTCCGTGGAGATGCCAGTGGGTCTTGAGATTCATGATCTGCTTCTGCTCAACCCATCTCCCGCTGCTGTTGTCGAGGAGGGGGAGAGCTTCGCTGCTGCTGCTGCCGGTGATGCTGGATTTAACTTTCAGGAGTCATTGGCGATGTTACTGGGTCCTGAGATTCATGATCAGCTTCTGCTCAACCCATCTCCCACTGCTGCTGACGAGGAGGGGGAGAGCTCCGCTGCAGCTGCTGCCGGTGATGCTGGATTTAGCTTTCCAGGAGTCCGTGGCGATGCTAGTGGGTCATAAGATTCATGATCTGCTTCTGCTCTACCCATCTCCCGCTGCTGTTGTCGAGGAGGGGGAGAGCTTCGTTGTTGTTGCTGTCGGTGATGCTGGATTAAGCTTCCAGGAGTCCGTGGCGATGCTAGTGGTCCTGAGATTCATGATCTGCTTCTGCTCAACCCATCTCCCGCTGCTACTGTCGGGGAGGGGGAGAGCTCCGGTGCTGCTGCTACCGGTGATGCTGGATTTAGCTTCCAGGAGTCCGTGGCGATTTCAGTGGGTCCTGAGATTCATGATCTGCTTCTGCTCAACCCATCTCTTGTTGTTGTTGTCGAGGAGGGAGAGAGCTTCGCTGCTGCTGCTGCTGGTGATGCTGGATTTAGCTTCCAGGAGTCCGTGGCGATGCTAGTTGGTCCTGAGATTCATGATCTGCTTCTGCTAAACCCATCTCCCGCTGCTGTTGACGAGGAGGGGGAGAGCTCCATTGATGTTGTTACCGGTGATGCTGGATTTTGCTTTCAGGTGTCCATGGCGATGCCAGTGGGTCCTGAGATTCATGATCTGCTTCTGCTCAACCCATCTCCCGCTACTGCTGTCGAGGAGGGAGAGAGCTCCGCTACTGCTACTGCCGGTGATGCTGGATTTAGCTTCCAGGAGTCCGTGGTGATGCCAGTGGGTCCTGAGATTCATGATCTACTTCTGCTCAACCTATCTCCCGTTGCTGCTGTCAAGGAGGGGGAGAGCTCCGTTGCTGCTGCCGGTGATGTTGGATTTAGCTTTCAGGAGTCCATGGAGATGCTAGTGGGCCCTGAGATTCTTGATCTGCTTCTGCTCAACCCATCTCCCGCTGCTGTTGTCGAGGAGGGGGAGAGCTTCATTGCTGCTGCTGTCGGTGATGCTGGATTTAGCTTTCAGGAGTCTGTGGCGATGTCAGTGGTTCCTGAGATTCATGATCTGCTTCTGCTCAACCCATCTCCCGCTGTTGCTATCGAGGAGGGGGAGAGCTCCGTTGTTGCTGCCGCCGGTGATGCTGGATTTAGCTTTCAGGAGTCCGTGGAGATGCCAGTGGGTCCTGAGATTCATGATCTGCTTCTGCTCAACCCATCTCCCGCTGTTGTTGTCGAGGAGGGGGAGAGCTCCGCTGCTGCTGCTGCCAGTGATGCTGGATTTAGCTTTCAAGAGTCCGTGGAGATGCCAGTGGGTCCTGAGATTCATGATCTGCTTCTGCTCAACCCATCTCCCGCTGCTGTTGTCGAGGAGGGGGAGAGCTTCGCTGCTGCTGCTGCCGGTGATGCTGGATTTAGCTTTCAAGAATCATTGGCGATGTTAGTGGGTCCTGAGATTCATGATCTGCTTCTGCTCAACCCATCTCCCGCTGCTGCTGACGAGGAGGGGGAGAGCTTCGCTGCAACTGCTGTCGGTGATGCTGGATTTAGCTTTCAGGAGTCCGTGGCGATGCTAGTGGGTCCTGAGATTCATGATCTGCTTCTGCTCGACCCATCTCCCGCTGCTGTTGTCGAGGAGGGGGAGAGCTTCGCTGTTATTGCTGCAGGTGATGCTGGATTTAGCTTTCAGGAATCCGTGGCGATGCTAGTGGGTCCTGAGATTCATGATCTGCTTCTGCTTAACCCATCTCCCGCTGCTGCTGTGGGGGAGGGGGAGAGCTCCGTTGCTGTTGCTACCGGTGATGCTGGATTTAGCTTCCAGGAGTCCGTGGCGATTTCAGTGGGTCCTGAGATTCATGATCTGCTTCTGCTCAACCCATCTCCTGCTGCTGCTGTCGAGGAGGGAGAGAGCTTCGCTGCTGCTGCTGCCGGTGATGCTGGATTTAGCTTCCAGGAGTCTGTGGTGATGCCAGTGGGTCCGGAGATTCATGATCTACCAGAGTGCAATACAAATAATAAATACACTCAAATATTGGTATTTGTATAATTTTTAATCAAAAGGATAAAAAGAAAAGGTTGAACTTAAATAAAATCAAATAAGATATGTTTTATTGATTTCATACACATTTTTGTTCAACATATTTTTTGCACGCCCAGTGGGACCTTTTCTTCCTTTTCATCTTTAAGTTGTGCATTTACTAATATTTGATCTTTTATTTGACAAGGAGAAACATGGCATCAAGAGTTATTGTAAACTTCAACGAACTTCCGACCACTTTCGTGATTCGAGGAGGTCGATGGACTCGGAAAAGATCATTTGAAGTGAGGTTCGACATCACTCGGAATGCCATTTGCACCAAAATCCCTTTGGAGAATCATTTCAAGCCTCTTCAGCGTTTGGAGGAAACACACGAAGGAGAAGCCAAATCCAACTTCCATAGTGATAATGGCACAAATCCTCTTACTAGGAATGCTCAAAAGCCCTTTATCCGTGTCATCAAGACAAGCGATGAACCAGGAAATTCTCCAACTCAAGCAAGCTCTAAAGCTAAGAGGGTTAAGAAGAACAAGAAGAGGAGCCACAAAAATGGGTCAAAGAAAGATGGATCATTTCGTCGATTGGAAAATTCAGCGACGTTAGAGTTGGCTAAGAAGACTCTGAATGAGGCAGCTCGTGACCTCTTAACACCGGAGAAACCCGCTGTTGCTGCCCAAGCTAACCCTCAGGCCTTTGTCTATGTAGGGTCCGTTCCTGTTTTAAGAAAAAGGGTTGAGGAAGTCAATATGACTTCTTATGCCGAGGAAGATCCACCCAAGACTTTTAATGTCAAAATTATCAAGACTAAGAAGTCTAACAAAGCAAAAAGCTCGACGTTGCAATCGGAGCACCTCAAACGTATAGTGTTGTGATCACAAGATCGAGGTCTATAGAGATGTCTTATGTGTATATGGTTTCTCAACCGCCTCCCTCACCATTGCAAGATGCACCTGGTCTAGAAAAGGTTGTGAATACCTTGTTACATGAAGAATTGGATCCCCTCTTTCGGGAAGAATACTTTCCACACGTGTTCATAGGAAGTGGGTCCACAAGCACGATTCCAACAAAGAGAGTGAGAATATGCCGGTACTAGTGACTGGCATCGCTGAAATTGAAGAGCAGCTTCAAGAGATGCAAAGGAGACTCAATTAAAAAGATGCTCAAATTGCTACTCTTCTCGCTCAAAATTGAGCTCAAGAAAGTCAAGAAGAGCAAATGAGGACAAATGATGAAACTGCAGCCAATAGCTCAACTATTACTCCTCAACAAATCAAAGAGTTGATTGCTCAAGGGATGCGTGAGTTTCAAATATCACAGAGTCCGCCTGTACTTGGGTATAAAAATCCATATCCTATTCATCTCGATGCGGTTCCATTTCCCATCGGTTATCAAAGGCCAAACTTTGACAAGTTTGATGGTCTACATGGATCGCCTCATGAGCATCTCGCCCATTTCTACTCAGCATGCGGTGAGACGGCTCTGAATGACGCCTTGCTTATAAGGCAATTTGTCCAATCCTTAAAGGGATCAACCTTTACCTGGTACACTCAACTTCAACCAGGTTCAATCCAAATATGGGATGATCTTCAAAGGACGTTCTTGGCTCAATTTGTGAGCTCAAAAGCAAAAGTTTCCATCATGGATCTAGCAAATTCCATTCAAAGGACTAACGAGCCATCGAATGACTTCATCGCTAGGTGGAGAAGTTTAAGACTTCAGTGTCCAGAAAAGTTGAGCGAGGAAGCTTGCGTCCAAATGTGCACAAATAACTTGATCCCAGAATTGACCGTACATGTTGGGAGTGTCGAGCCTAGATCCTTCGATGCTCTGGTGTCAAAGGCTTGTAACGTTGAACGACAATTAGCTCGATGTAAAGCAAGTACAAGTAGACCTCAAGTGCATGAGATTAGAAAAGATGACACTAAGAGACCTCAGAAAAGAGGAGAATCCATGGCTACTTTCATTAGGACATCAAATATGACCCTTCCGGAAGTAATCCAAAGTTGCAAGGGAAAAGTGTTAGAGAGCCTTACAAAAAGCTCACTCCTCAAGAAAGGAAGGAGAAGAAATATCCTTTCGATGATGAAGACGTTCAAGGAATTTTTGAAGAGTTGATGTCATCAAATCTCCTAATTGTCCCAGAGTCCAAAAGGCCACATGAAGTCGGAAAGACAAATGATGCAAAATATTGCCCATACCCCCGCATCGTCAGTCATTCAATCAAGAATTGCTATGTCCTTAAAGATATCATTGAAAGAATGGTAAATAATGGATAAATTGAGATCAAATATGGAGCCTCCAAGTCACATGTTGCCTCGTCAAATCCTATCTCAGTGGAAGAAATTGCAGAAGCACTTCCATCTCATCCAAGTCCTCCAAGGACGTTTGAGACAATGGCGGAAATCGACGGAAATGTAGGCATTCCAATGGTTTCATTGCCTCCAATGGCTATATCAGTGCAATTCATGGTTGGTGATGAAGTTCAAATTGTTTGGGCATACCCCGATATGCCAAGAGATGTTCCCAAACAACCTACTCTATATGAGATCGTGACAAGTCTCGACGTCGAGAATCTATTCCCTAGTGATGATGACGGTGAGTCCGTTAATCTCAAATGGCAAACTTGTACAAGCCGAAAGGGTATCTCGACCTGTCATGACATAGAATTCAACTACTCCAGGTTTTAGAATGACTGGGAGAAAACCAAATAAGAAGAAGAACAAAAAAGAAGGCTAGGAAGGACAAGGAGAAAAATCCCTCAATCACCGATTCTGATGAGGAGTATATCCAACCGGATAGAGTACCAATCACCTTGAGAGAATTTGTCCCAAAGGAACTTTTAGAGGATGATGCTCAAGAAAATGATGCATTTTGGGCTGATGGAATTGTTCCATGTTGTATGGCTACGTGGGCTGACATGTGAAGAGAAGCTTTTAGAAGTTGGTGAGGTAACACTCCATTCTGGACATCAGCTCACGTCTCTAAAAGCCAAAAAGAAGAAAAGGAAAAAAGAGTCTACATCTTGTGGTGACTTGAAAGAGACAAATTATGATAAGGTGGTTAATGAAGAAATACCTAGTCCGTCTCAAAAAGAGAATGAGATGCAAGAAATCTCTCAACAAGCTAAAACACATGAGGCACCGATGATTCTTCATGATGTTCCTTTTAAGGAAAATCAAATACGACGTTATTGGTCACTTAAAGCGCATTCCCGCGCGTCTAAGCGTTTATGATGCTTTGCAAATGTCAAACGAGTTGAGAAGAGCACTCATACAAGCTCTCAAGAAGCCTGATGATTACAAAGATCAAGTCGAACGAGTCGAAGTTAATGATGTGTTACTCGCTCTGCCAACTCATTGTGCTCCATGCATGGCATGCATCACATTCTCTAATGAAGACCTTCAATTAGGAGAAGAATATCACAATAGGCCTTTATATGTCACATGTTGTGTCGGGGAGACAAAAATCAATCGGATCCTTTTGGATTGTGGATCGGACGTGAATCTTCTCCCCTGTAGAGTGTTAAAATCCATGGGATTAAACACTAAACATTTATCTCCTACTTTTCTCACAATTCAAGGCTTCAATCAAGTGGGGCAAAGAGACATGGGGTCCATCGCACTGAAGGTTATGATGGAAGATCTGTATAAGGATGGGTTATTCCATGTCATAGATGCTGACACCTCATACAATGCCTTACTTGGGCGACCTTGGCTTCATGCTAGAAAAACCATTGTTTCTACTCTTCATCAATGCTTGAAGTACACTGATGATAATGGAAATGAAAAGACTATATGAGGAGATCGAAATCCTTTTCATGGGAAAAACGTTAACTATGCCAATGCAAAGTTTTATAAGTCGGTCAAATTTGGGCCTAAGACATTAGTGTTGGGAGATGACAGTAGAAAATGGCCTCAAGGAAACGAAGGACCAACTAATTCCCATTTTCCTCGTTTCTCTTTGAATAGGAAAAATCAAAGAGGAGATGTGCGTCCTAAAGTGTTGTTTAAATATACACCAAAGGATAAAAGAGAAATTGGTCAAAAACCGTTGAGTTCTGTTGAGAAGGTTCCACACTCCTTGATGACAAGCTACACAAGACCTCTCCGAAAAATTGATCAATCAATACCCAAGAAGACGTTGATGATTCACAAATCCTCCAGAGAGAAAAGGAGAGTAGTGTTGCAAGCTAATTCTTCTACTTCCATCACCAAGTATTTCCCTCTACAACCGAACAAGAGGTTTAAAGTGAATAAGCAAAGATTAGAGTCATCCTTAAAACAGAAGGTGTCTCATGAGCCTATCAATGAGGGTTCACTCAAAGATTTGCGAGTCTCTAATGAGGATGGCATCTTGATCACAAGCTTTGAAGATTCTATGACATTAATTCTGAAGGAACAAAACTTGTTCTTAGGAGGGGAAGAAGTAAAACCTCGAACATCAGTCTTTGACAGACTCAATACAGCGCCAAAACCTTCGGTGTTTGAAAGGCTTGAGTATATGGATAAGCCGAAGAATCAAAAGAATAAAATTCTAATCAAAGACCATAAGAAATGGAAGGTTAAAAAGAGGTCCATGTTCATTGAACAAAATGATGTCATGAACCCCGGATTTAAAGAGGTGAATACAACCTCCATTGTTCTCGAGGAAGGTTCAAATAATCTTGAAGCACAAGATTTCATCAATACTATTCAACCAGCTCCGCCTGAGATGGAAGATGGTGTTAAAGCCACAATTGATGAACTCCAAGAGATTAACTTGGGGAACGATGAAGATCTTAAACCTGTTCTCGTTAGTAAATTATTAACGAATGAAGAGAAGGTGATATACAAAAAGTTCCTTAAAGAGTACAAAGATGTGTTTGCATGGGGTTACCAAGATATGTCTGGTTTAGACCCAAAAGTTGTGATGCATAGATTGGCCATCTCCGATAAGAAGAAGCCTGTAAAGCAAGGTCAACGTCACTTTCGCCCAGATTTGACAGTTCAGATAAAGGAGGTGGTGAGTAAACTTATTACATCCGGTTTCATTCGCGATGTTCAATACCCGAAATGGTTAGCCAATATTGTCCCCGTGAAGAAGAAAAATGGTCAACTTCGCATATGTGTGGATTTTAGGGATTTGAATGAAGCTTGTCCAAAAGACAAATTCCCTTTACCCATAACTGAATTGTTGTTTGATGCTACTACTAGATTCAAAGCTTTGTCCTTCATGGATGGATTCTCATGATATAATCAAATCAAGATGGAGCCTGAGGATGAAGAGTTGACAGCTTTCCGAACACCCCTAGGCACATTTTGCTATACGGCAATGTCGTTTGGGCTGAAGAATGCAGGGGCAACTTATCAAAGAGCTATGATAGTCATCTTTCATGATTTACTCCACAATACTATCGAGTGTTATGTAGATGACCTTGTGGTTAAAACCAGAGAACGTGAGAAGCACCCAAATGATCTCTGAAAGATTTTTGAAAGGTTGCGCAAACACCAACTCAAAATGAATCCTTTGAAGTGTGTGTTTGGTGTGATGTCGGGCAAGTTTCTCGGCTTTGTTGTTCGAGATCGAGGAATTGAAATCGACCCTGACAAGATCAAAGCAATCATGCAAATGTCTCCTCCAAGAAAACTCTGTGAGCTTCGATGCTTACAAGGAAAGCTCTCATATATTCGACGTTTCATCTCAAATCTTACGGGAAGGTTCCAACCATTCTTAAGATTGATGAAGAAATACACTCCATTTATATGGGACCAAGCATGTCAAAATGCTTCGAATAGCATTAAGCAATATTTAGCGAGTCTGCCTATCTTAATGGCACCAGTTCAGGGGAGGCCTTTAATACTATATACAACGACTCTTGAGTGGTCTCTTGGAGCCATGTTGGCACAAAATAATGATGAAGGAAAAGAAAACGCCTTGTATTATATCAGTCAAATGATGGTTGGAGCAGAATGCAATTACTTGGAAAAAATCTGTCTCGCCTTGGTATTCACCATCCAGAAATTGCGGCATTACCTCTTAGCTCATCAGATCATTTTGATATCTAAAGCTGACCCCTTGAGGTATATCTTTTCTAAGACTGTTTTGTCTGGTAGACTGGCTAAATGGGCCATGCTCTTAGCTCCGTTCGACATCAAATTTGCCTCTCAAAAGGCGGTGAAGGGGAAAGTAATATCTGACTTTCTAGCTTCTCCCAACTCCCGACAATGAGGAAATGCCTTATGACTTTCCTGACAAAGAAGTCTTTATGATAGAAGAAAAATCATGGAATTTGTATTTCAATGGGGCAGCAAAGAAAGATGGAGTCGGTGTTGGTATTGTACTCGTAACACCATCATGAGGGATTGTACCTTACTCCTTCTCACTTTTAGAGGTTTGCACAAACAATGTGGCAGAATACGAGGCACTTATCATTAAGCTCAAGATAGCCCTCGAGATGCATATCAAGTCATTACAAGTGTTTCGTGATTCTCAATTGATCATTAGACAATTAAATGGACTATATGATGTTAAGAATTCAAATTTTATTCTTCTGCATAAGAAAGCAAAATATCTCATTGGCCAGTTTCATCAAATAGAAATAGTGCATGTACCGAGATCTGAAGATGGCAAGGCAGATGCTTTGGCTAAGTTAGCAACATCGTTAACATTGCCCAATGAAAGAGACATACAAATTACCATCGGAGAACTTCATTTGCTTACTCCAGCCCTGGAAAGATGTCGATCAAGTGAAGAGGTGAGCGTTGTCTCTATTTATGAAGTCAAGGAGGATGTTGATTGGCGTCATGCCATTAATGAACATCTTTGATATGGATCCTTTCTAGACGAAGCCAAAAGGAAAGTAGACATTAGGCGCTGAGCTCCAAGGTTCGTCATAAAAAATGATACTTTGTATCATAGATCCTTTGACGGAGCATTATTAAGATGTTTGTCGAAAGAAGAGGCTCAACACGTTCTCGCCAAAACTCATGTTGGGGTATGTGGAGCACATCAATAAGGGCCTAAACTAATCGATCAAGTTAAGAGACTTGGCTACTATTGGCCAACCATGGTGAAAGACTCAATGGAGTCCGCTAAAGCATGTCATGCATGTCAAATTCATAGCTATTTCATCCATCAATCACCTAAACTCCTTCACCCAACAACCTTTTCATGGCCATTCAACGCATGGGGTCTTGATGTTGTAGGACCCATAAGTCCGCCATCATCATGTAGTCCTCAATACATATTGGCCGCAACCGATTATTTCTCTAAATGGGCAGAAGTTATACCATTGAAAGATGTTGTCAATTTCATAAGGGTTCATTTGATTTACCAATATGGAGTCCCGTCAAAGATAATTTCAGACAACGCCCTTTACTTCAAAAATTAGCATATGATGAAGCTAATAGAAAAGTTCGAGTTCAAACATAGTTTCTCATCGAGCTATAACCCATCCTTAAATGGTCAAGCTGAAGCGTTCAACAAAGTCCTATGCAAAATCCTCAAGAAAATGGTGTCAAAATCAATAAGAGATTGGCATGAGAGATTACCCAGGCTTTATGGGCATATCGTACAACAGTTCGTACATCGACTGGGTGCACACCCTACAACTTGGTCTTCGGGTCAGAAGTCGTTCTACCACTTGAGGTGCAATTGCCTTCCTTTAGGATCTCAACGCAACTCACAGATCCTGAGGAGAATGTCAAAATTCGTTTAGCCGAATTAGAAGCCCTAGATGAAAAGAGGTTAGCAACTCAACAAAAACTGGAAGTCTATCAGGCTCAAGTTGTCAAGGCATTTAATAAGAGGGTTAAATTTCATTCATTTGGAGTTGGTTACTTGGTTCTCACAGTGAGACGACCAATTGTCATTAACAGAAAAGCACAAGGAAAATTCGAGTTGAAATGGGAAGGCCCATATGTAGTCACCAAAGTGTTCCCATAGGGGGCATATGAACTCTCCGACGCCGAAGGCAAGTTACTATAACCTTGTGTGAATGGAAAGTTTGTGAAGAAATACTTCACTTGAAAAAGAAATATCCTAACACGCAAATGACATTCGAAGTAATGTAGGAAACCCTTCCTAGAAGGTGGGCTTATATCACTTCGGTGATTCGAATATAAAAAAGGGATAAAAGAACAAAAAAACAAGAGGATCGTGCTAAAAAGAAAAGTTGATTCTCTTGAACTACGAAAGACTTGATCCCTCACAAAGAGGGTACGTAGGCAGTCTAGTCAATCAAAGTGCTAGATGCAGTCACATTCACAAAAAAAATTTCTTCCACAAAAGGAAGGAGAAGAGGATCAAAGCTAAAAAGAAAAGTTGATTCTCTTGAACTACGAAAGACTTGATCCCTCAGAAAGAGGGTACGTAGGCAGTGTAGTCAATCAAAATGCTAGATGCAGTCACATTCACAACAAAATTTCCTCCGACAAAAAGAAGAAGAAGACAAAATCAATGATGAAAATAAAAAGTTGATTTTATTGAACTACGAGTAGCTGATTAATCAAAAAGAAGGTATGTAGGCAGTTTAGTTAACAAAATACTAAATGAAGCCCGAATATCGGATAACCATCTTTGTCTGTATGATATAGGAAACCATATGTGTGTCTTCTTATTAAAAATGAGAAAGTGTGAACAAAAGAAACATAAATAGATAAATAACATCCCCAAATGTAACGGCCATGTAGGAGACAAATTTTTCGTGGAGGAGTATTGATCTAGCATGGTGGATGGAAATTGAGTTGGCCTTGATCCCAGCATAACGAGCTAGAAGTGGAAATCGCTCTTTAAATTCATGATCTGGACGAAGAGGGTATAAACAAGAGAAATATTCACCCAACCATCCAACAACAAAATGGATACCAAAAGAGGGATTGGCTCTACCAGGATTCAACTCGTGAGTTGCCACCTGGCCCAAACCATGATATATGTGGCCTAAAACGGTAGGAGCTAGTGAATCTCGTCTTCCTTCAGCCATCAAACACGTCATTACAAATGTTTCAGGAAGAATAATCTTATTTGCTTGGTGCAAAAGAAATCTGCAAAGCAAAAAGAATATAAATGTTGCTAGACTTCCTTTGCAGCTCACATGCAATGGCAGCAATTTATTGGGGTCTATCTTAGGAATTCTAAGGTCCTTCTTGTTGAGTCGACGACCATTCGATGTTTCTCCATAAGTAACAAGCCTTAATTTCTCTCTACAAAAATAAGTCAACCATATCCATCAGAACACCTCCTTTTTGTTTTCAAGTCTGCAGAGATCAGTATGAACTGGAAGGAGCTCTAAAACCGTTTCTGGAAATTGAGACCTATCCGACATACACTCATTGAATGAAAAGTACTCTTCATACAACACTCCTAGGATGGGAAAACCGTCAATTTGCTTCAGATCATTGAAAGATATCCCCATCTCACCACCGCCATGGTGTAATGTATTAGTCAGCGGATCCAAAAGTTTGCAAAAGACTCTCCATGTTTCCTTGTGATACGAATAAGGATATTGAGAAATTGCAACTAGACCATAAATGTCAGCTTGACGGAGGTGTGTTTGTGATTGATTAAGACTTGGTCTATCCATTCCATAACATAAAAGGTAAAATCAGCAAGACCCCTAAAAGCAAATTCCAAGCTCCAATTGGTCCTAGCATCCAAAAGTCTCTTCAAGAACGGATAAAACTTTTCTCACCGAAAGCTTGCTCACACAATCATGATCGGCACAGACCTTATCCAGAAAGACACCCTTGATATGACGTCCTTGTTAACTATGGCTCAATATGCGACCATCTTCCTCATAAAACTGAAATTTCAAGTGCCCCTTATAAAACTCCTCGTTTGTTGTCCATGTCACTCGAGATGATAACTTGAGGTTGACAGGTACTTCAGTGAACGAAAATGACCTTATGTATGAAGGACCATCACTCCTAGCTCGATCATCTATTTAAAACGCCTTTTGACTCCCTAGCTTTCCAAAAGAATCCATCATGAAAAATCTGCATATAATAAAAGCAGGTCACTTATAAAATAAATATCAGAACAAAGACTTCAAACTTTGTACATGTTCAATACTTCGCATATACAAAGTCTGGGGGTATCTGTTTGGTGGTAATTTTCACTAAACATTGTATCGACATCTTATGTGTTAAAAAATACACTTGATGAATGAAAGTCCAATATTAGTTTATCATAGTTTAAAGTTAAAAAGGGGAACCTTTTAATTGGGCTCTTAAGTAATTAGGCTTATTAAAAAATGGGCTTATAAATATCCTTAATTGAGGGTTAAAAAAAAGGAACCTTTACATAAATCAACCAAAAAATTAATAAAACAATAAAAAAGAAGATGATCGATACATGTTTGAAACCACCTAACCAAAAAAAAATTAAAATGGGAGAACGTGGTGTTATGCTTCTTCTCTAATCCATAATTAGTGCCAATTATAAACTAATAGGTAAAAAAACTAACAAAAAAAAAAAGTGAAGCCATGAGGCAATTAGAAGAAGAAAAGAAAAAAGAATAGTATTTCATGAAGGAGAACCACTCTGCTAAAAAGGAACGAAGAAGAGGAATAAAAAAATCATCCAACACTCTGTTCAAAAAATGCAGTAGCAACGAAACAAAGGGAGCAAAATCAAGCAATTCCAATTTTCCATCTTTTGAAAAAGGTAATGGAGTGTAAGCATATATAATTTCTTTTTTTCTTCCTTATCAATTTTTCCAATTTCAATTTGATTAAATTAGTGGTCTAGGATGAACCGGATAGATCCGAATACCACACAAAATAAGTCTATATAGACTCAATATCATAAATTTAGTAGCGGGAAGAAACCATATGAATTCAACCCCTACAAACAATGGAACTGAATGGATCCAAAAATAACAAAAATCAATCTTTTGTAGGCCATTATAATACCGAATTTTCAGATGAAAACGCCCATGACCATTTGAATCTTAGGCCTTAACAAGACACAAAAAGAGAAAGGCCGAAAAGCCCCTAGTGTTACATCTGCACAAAACCCACATCAGAGACAAAAGCGTGAATCTGGAAAAATCTACGTTAGATAAAAATTATCTAAATATACGTGGAGAAACTATACTCCGATACGGTTCGGGTGATATATGGAGTGCACCAATCTGATATTCGAGCTAAAAGATATGGCTGTAAGAAGTCAGCCATTGTGCGCAGTCTGTTTCCGCGACCGAAATACTCCGGGAATGTTTTTAAGTGTCCGTCCAACAAACGGACCTTTTTGAAACGTGTAGAACTACGTGGACATGATTCCGTACAAAATGGATACATAGGACATCCGAAGCAAAACCAAAAAAAATATAAACGGGTATCGGATTCAGTCGCCTCCAAATTAGAAAACAAAATTAAGAAAGAAAAGAACTACGTTTGGTTTGATCCCTTTTAAAAAGGTACGTAGGAAATCCGGTATAAAAGTTACCACTCATCGGATTCAATAACAATCTCAAATCCAAAATTTAAAGTCATTTTGAAATTAAGACTGATTCTTTTAAAAGAAATACGTAGACTTGATTCCGTATGAAACGGGTAAGTAGGAAATTCGTGTTAAACCCAAATTTATAAACGGGTATCGAACTCAGTCGCATCTAAATCTAAAATTCAAACTTTAAATGGTTCTTTAAAAAACTACGCATGACTTGATTCCGCATAAAACGGATATGTAAGAAATTTGGGCTAAACCCAAAGCCATAAAAACTGCGTATCGAATTCGGTCTCACATAAATTTAAAAATCATAAAAATGGTTCTTTTTAGAACTATGGGTGATTTGATCTCTCTTAAGAGAGTATGTAGGAAGCTCGATAAAAATATATATTTTTCGAGTTCAATCGCTAAATTCACAAAAATAAATTAAAATGAAGTAAAATAAAATAATTCCAAAATTCTAATTCAACATGAATAGTGGATAAATTAGACAACCCTTCCTAGAAGGTGGGTTTGATTTTATTCGCGGCGTACAAATGATATTCGGTCTATATTTAAGCTACCTTTCCTAGAAAGTGGGTTTAGATTAAGTCGGTGATGTACGTAAAATTAAAACACTATGAACTACTTAAGGCTTCATTCTCTTTAAAGAGATACGTAGGCAGCTCGTCAAAAACCCGAGTGCAACCCTAATAATAAAAACACTCAAATATTGGTATTTGCATAATTTTTAATCAAAAGGATAAAAAGAAAAGGTCGAACTTAAATAAAATCAAATAAGATATGTTTTACAGATTTCATACACATTTTTGTTCAACAGAGATCAACCATGCCGGTAAGTTATCCTCTAACAACCTCGAATTGGTTTATATTCAAGAACTTAGCTTCATACTTCTATGACTCCTTGTACCTCTTTTCCACCACACTCCTTACATGTGGTGGCAATTGGTTCTTGTTCTTCTCAATAAGTTTTCTACGTTTATAGCTTGATAATAATTTTCTTATGTACTCGAGTAGTGCCCCAAAATGGTATGTTCTTGCTTCCTTTAACATCGCGTTTATACTTTATGAATTGTTGGTTGCCATATTATTGTATTAGTCACCTGTAATTAAAAGACACTAGCACTTTGTCGCTCGTGTTGCACACGGTCTATGTAGTTTATATGTTATCATATGCGTCCTTCTTGGTTCGAATGGATATTTGTGATATATCATTTGAGGATGTATTTTTGTAGTATGTTTGATTGCAAGTTCCGTGCACAGTGTATTTTGTGTATGTTTTGTCTAATAGTGTGTTTAGTATATAGTTTTTAGATGTGTCCGTATTTATTTGATTAGATACAAGGATGTCATGTTTGCTTTAATTGTGGTGATTAACGTAAACATACACTTAATTAAGTACCAATGTACTTTGTTGATAACGTAATGATAAATACTTGATATGGAGGCAAGTGTTTGAAATAAATTCGTGCTTCGGACGAGTTTTTGTCTTTTTGCGAGATTATATATAGATTGAACATTATTGTATGTGTTTAATGTAAATTATTTAGCAACACACAGATGTGTTATCATTTGCTTTATTTATGTAAAATTTTTGATCAATCGAAATGTTGATATATGAAATATAGGAAAGAAATAAGAATAATATTTTTGTAAAAATGAAAAAGTTATAGACTGTGTAGCATGGACAAGTTAAAAATGTCCACATATCCGTATATGCTCGGATACGATAAAAAAACCAAATCAAAATGTTTTTAAGTTATAAATTAGAAAATTGATTATTGGACTTTTATTGTTTTAAGCTCAATTTGAAGAACGAAAGAAACATAAACACTCATTTCAATCGGGGGTCTCGTAATCTCCTATTTTATACCTCAGCAAAGGAAACTTCATTAAGTTTCCGATTTGAGAGCCTCAAAAATCTCAACCTGTAACATGAGTTTTTATACACATCCAATGGTTGAAAATTTCATTGAGTTTCGATGTGGGAGAATAATTGAACATGTGTTAACTTCGACGTTTTTACTTTTTTTTTGCGTTAAAGTGGACAGTTTTAATTATAACAGACTACTTATTAATTATATATTTTTCATAATTTTAGTGCTAAGAGTTAGATTTTCATAACAAAATATCCTTGTAGTCGTTACTACATGAAAGTTTTTCTCAATTATTAAATATGCAATCCAACTTTTATGAAGTACATATGCTAGAAAAAATACATTAAAAAGGAAAGGTCATTAGTAACTGAAAAACCCACATAATCCAATTCGGCAAAAACTAATTGTCATGATAAAATGTAAGAAATAAAAGTTTTAAACTGGAAATTTTTTTATTGGGCTTCTACTATTTTAAGATCAACTTGAATAATAAGAGCGACATAAAACCCATTTCTATCGACGGTCTTGTTATATCATTTTATACACCTCAAAGAGAAGAAACTTCATTAAGTTTCCGATGTGGGAGGCTGAAAATCTCAACCTGTAACATGGTTTTTTATACACCTCCAATGGTCTAAAATTTTGTTGAATTTCAATGAGAGAGAGGATTTACACTTGTGTTATTATTGATAGTTTTAACTTTGGTTAGATTGAATAGTTTTTAATGATAATAGAATATTTATTAGTTGTATGTTTTTTTCAATAATTTTAATGTTAAGAGTCATATTTTCACAACAAATATCCTCTTAGTCAATACTATATATTTTTTTCTTAATTATTGAATATTCAATCAAACTTTAATGAAGTACATAGGCTAGGGAAATAGAAGAAAGAAAACAAATTAAAAATTAAAGAAATAACGTTAGTAACTAAAAATCCCACATAATCTAATTTAGAAATCAAATTGTCATGATAAAGTGTAAGAAATAAAAAATTTATACTGGAAAACTGAGTATTGAGCTTCTATTATTGTAAGTTTAACTTGATTAATAAGAGAAACCAAAAATACATTTCTACCGGGATCTTGTGATCTCTTTTTATACTCCTTAAAAAGAAGGAAACTTCATTAATTTTCCGATGTGGGAGGCTAAAAAATCTCAACCTGTAACATGACTTTTTATACACATCCAATGGTCAAAATTTTCATCGAGTCTTGATGTGGGAGAAAATTTGAACATGTGTTCATATGGACAATTTTTATTTTTTTTGGGTTGAGTGGATAGTTTTAATTATAATAGACTACTTATTAATTATAGATTTTTTATAATTTTAGCGCTAAGAGTTAGATTTTCACCATAAATATCCTCATAGTCATCAACATATGAAAATTCTTTCATTTATTGAACATGCAATCCAACTTTTATAAAGTACATATGCTAGAAAAAAATGGAAGAAAAAATTAATAAAAATTAAAGAAAGATCGTATGTAACTGAAAATCTCACATAATAAAATCCATGATAAAACGTAAGAAATAAAAGTTTAAACTGGAAAATTGATTATTGGGCTTCTATTATTTAAGCTCAACTTGAATAATAAGAGAAATGTAAAAATTCATTTCTACCAAGGGTCTTGTGATGTCCTTTTATACACCTCAAAGAGAAGAAAACTTCATTAAGTTTTCGATGTGGGATGCTGAAAAATCTCAACATGTAACATGACTTTTTATATCTAATGGTAAACAATTTCATGCTGTTTCGATTTCGGAAACATTTAAACATGTGATAATATAGATAGTTTTAACTTATTCTAATTAGATTGAATAGTTTAATTATAATAGACTACTTATTAGTTGTATATTTTCTCATAATTTTAATTATACAAGTCAGATTTTCACAACAAATTTCCTCATAGTCACACTATTTAAAACTTTCTCAATTACGAATATTCAATCCAAGTTTAATGAAGTACATAGACAAGAAAAAATGGAAGGAAAAAATCGTAAAAAAAAAAAATTAAAGAAAGATAATTAGTAACTGAAAATCTCACATAATCTAATTCGGATAATCTAATTGTCATGATAAAACAGAAGAAATAAAAAAAACTAAACTGGAAAATTGATTGTTAGACTTCTACTATTTTATGTTCAACTTGAATAATAAGAGAAACAAAAAACATTTCAACTGGGATCTTATGATCTTCTTTTATACAAATAAATGAGTAAGAAACTTCATTAAATTTCCAGATGTGAGAGGATCAAAAATCTAAACCTGTAACACGACTTTCTTTACACATCCGATGGTCAAAAATTTCATTGAGTTTTCACGTGGGAGAACATTTACACATGTGTTTAAATATGGATAATTTTAACTTTTTGGTTAAAAGGGTGTAACTGTAATTATAACATTATACTTATTAATTATATATTTTCCATAATTTTAGAGTTAAGAGTAAGATTTCAACAAAAGATATCCTCGTAGTGATTACTATATAAAAATTCATTAAATTATAGAACATTTAACCAACTTTTATGCACTACACATGCTAGAAAAAATGGAAGAAATAAATCATAAAAAACAAAAAAAAAAGTTGCAGAGAGATAGTAACTGAAAATTCACATAATTCAATTTGAGAAATCTAACTTTCATGATAAAACATAAGAAATAAAATTTTTAAACTGGAAAATTGGTTATTAGGCTTCTATTTATTTAAGCTCAAATTCAATATGAAGAGAAACATAAAAACCGATTTCACTGAGGATCTTGTCATCTCCTTTTATACATCTCAGAAACAGGAGACTTCATTATGTTTTCGATGTGGGAGGCTGATGTAACACCCCAAAACCAAGGTATCACATCGTCGTGAATCCCACCCGAAATTCACAAGGCTAGAACAAAAATACATGATATAAATAGTAGAAACGAGTCATAAATAGGTCATAAGAAAAATATAAAGTTATGCTACATAGGTCCATGAGGTCTAAGAACAAAGTAAATAATAAAACCCACAAAAACTATCTCCTCTCAACGTCGGTCGCCACCAATCCCCTCATGTTGCCCTTATGCTTGTGCAACAGTAGTACCTGGATGTCAAGATAGAGCCAGCCACAACGGATCAGTCACTAGGTCAGGAAAAATACTAACTAAGCAATTCACATGTAAGCTAATAAATCATAATACCATACAATTTCATCAACAATGACATTATCCGTTCATTATAAATCACCATACCAAACCATATAATTATCTAGTAATCCTGCTTCTATTCCCTTCCGACCGCAAACGGAAAGGGGGTAAGATGATCATAGCAAAATACCCAGGAATGTTCCACACGTACCCCAGAAGCGTCCTCCGAGACCCTTTAACGTACCCCGGAAAATCCATTCCGAGCCCTCTTCCCCGGAAATCCATCCCGGGGCCACATATCTTCCCCGCGAGGCCATGTTTCCGACTTCAACTTATATACCACATATTTATCAAAGAATCAAATTACTTCAACTTATATTCAATATATATTTATCAAGAATCAAATCATTGCACAACATTTATCAGTTCACATAAAAATACTTAGATAAGTATAACCCAAACAAGAACCGAGCAAGTCAAGAAACTTTCCTGAAATCCTTAAAGCTTTAAACGAAATTGCACGTGATTATCCCCAAACACAGTCAATCACTAGATCAAACGTAAGAACCTATTCATACACGGTTCAACAAAAAGATTTATACTAATATATATATACGTAAGCTAGTATATACATAGGCTAGTATATATGCAAGCACTAATTCATGGTACGTAATATATACGTAGACTAAGAAACCACTAATTTCAAATTGATATATACGTAGATATGCAACCACTAATTAGCTGATATATACGTAGACTATGCAACCAACAAATTTCAAATTGATATATACGTAGATATGCAACCACTAATTAGCTGATATATACGTAGACTAGTAACAAATGGTTAATCCAATGAAAGTGGTTAACTTACCTAGTAACAAATCAGACGAATCATGAGGCTCACTACTGCGGCAGGCATGAGGGAGTATATAACGCATATAACAATAATACGAAAGAATTAGGGCTCACTATTGTGGTAGGCATGAGGGGAGTATATAACACACATATATAGGGGATTTTTTCTAGGTTTTTTTAAAGGGTTAAGTATTGGGCTAACTGGGTTAAGTAATTGGGCTAACTGGGCGGTGATTTCTAATCATGAAGTCCACAATTATCTAAGTCTTCCCAATTCTATAAAAAAAATCTAATTGAAAAATTAATAGTCGGTACCTAAATAAAATAGTACCTAATTAGAAGGAAAAAATGTCAATATTACGTACCAAGATTAGAAGTATCACATACTCCCCCCCTCAAAATGAGTTTCGTTCTCAAAACTAGACGAAAACAACTCAGGATAACGCTCACGTATGCTCGTCTCCGTCTCCCATGTAGCCTCCTCGACTCCATGGCGAGATTATTGAAGTTTTCTAGAGGGGTCACTTTTGTCCTCAACTTCTTTGATCGATGCTCTAGGATCGCCACTGGATACTCTTCATACGTGACATTATCAACAATCTCAATATCATCATAGTTTATGATAAGACTAGTATCAGCGACATACTTCCGCAATTGGGAGATGTGAAAAACATTATGCACTCTACTCAAACTTGGAGGTAAAGCCAATCGGTAGGCAAGCTCACCGACTCTCTCCTAAGATCTCAAAAGGACCTATAATCTCGGGCCCAACTTCACTTTCTTCCCATATTGGAAGACTCCTCGAGTTGGTGACATCTTTAGGAGCACATGATCACCAACTTCAAACTCTAAGGGGCGTCCTCGTTTATCAGCATACGACTTTTGGCGGCTTTGTGCAGTCAATAATCTCTCTCGAATCACCTTTATCTTTTCCTTTGTCTCTTGAAGCATGTCAGGCTCAGACCCAATGGAATAAACTCGATCATCCCAACAAATTGGTGAAGGACAACGTCGACCATACAATGCTTCATACGGTGCCATCCGGATAGATGCATGCCAACTGTTGTTATAGGCAAACTCCACTAATTGCAACTGAGTTTCCCAATCTGATTTCCAGTCAAGTGCACAAGCTCGCAACATATCCTCAAGTGTCTGAATAGTTCTCTCTGATTGGCCATCGGTCTGCGGATGATAGGCTGTGCTAAAACACAATTGGGTTCCAAGGGCTGCATGAATTGCTTTCCCCGAACCTCGAAACAAAACGACCATCCCGATCGGACAAAATTGTCTTTGGGGAACCATGAAGTCTTACAACTTCTCTAATGAACATCTCTGATAGCTTCTCCAGACCCCAAGTCTCCCGAATAACAAGAAAATGAGCTGACTTCGTTAGTCTGTCAACAATTACCCAAATGGCATCAGCGCCCTTCCTGGTCTTGGGTAGTCCTGTAACAACGTCCATGGAAATATCTTCCCATTTCCACTCCGGGATCGAACTTGGATGAAGCATTCCTGCTAGCCTTTGGTGCTCAACCTTGACCGCTGACAAGTCAAACACTTAGATACAAACTCTACAACATCATTCTTCATATTGGTCCACCAATATAATTGTTTGAGGTCCTTATACATCTTACTCGTGCCCGGATGCACAGAATAAGGGTTGCATGAGCTTCCACCATTATGGTTCTTCTTAAGGCCTCATCAGACGGAACACATAGACGGTTCCTAAATCTCAAAACTCCATCCTCATGCACCAGGAACCCTGGTGCCTTGCCTTGGAGTACCTCACCTCGGATAGCAAAGGATCTTTATCTTGCCCTATCTGGATAGATTCGAATAAGGAAGATTGCATTTCTAGCATGCTTAGCCTGCCATGCATACTCGGGAGCCAAACCTCGATACCATATCTGATCAAGTCTTTTTGCAAGTCCGGCTGTACAGTCAACCGAGAGAGAATCTGCTCCTGAACTGATTTTCTACTCAAAGCATCAGCTACCACATTAGCCCTTCCAGGATGATACAAAATCTCTAGGTCATAGTCCTTAATCCACTCAACCATCTCCGCTGCCTCATATTTAGCTCTTTTTGGGTAAAGATGTACTTCAAATTCTTATGATCAGTGTAAATCCGGCAAGTTACCCCATAAATATAGTGACGCCAGATCTTCAGCGCAAAAACAACCGCTGCAAGTTCTAGGTCGTGTGTGGGATAGTTAATCGCATTGGACTTCAACTGACGAGAAGCATATGCAATGACCCACCCATTTTGCATTAGTACACATCCCAAACCCTGCCTTGAAGCATCACTATATATCGCAAACCCCTCGGTACCCTGAGGTAAGGTCAAAATTGGTGCAATTGTCAGTCTTTTCTTAAGCTCCTCAAAACTCCTCATACAAGAGTCATCCCATTCAAACTTCTTGGTCTTACGTAAAAGGTTAGTTAGTGGTTGAGCAATACGGGAAAACCCTTCCACAAACCTTATGTAATATCCTGGCAAACCAAGAAAGCTCCTAACCTCTTTATTATTCTTTCGAGGCTGCCAAGCGGAGACCGCTTCAATCTTCTGAGGGTCACTTTGACACCCCCAACTGAGATGACATGACCAAGAAAGGTAACTTCTGACATCCAAAAATCACACTTAGACAATTTAGCATACAATTGGTGCAATCTGAGTTGACCTAATATAAGCCTCAAGTGTTCAGCGTGTTCCTCCTGACTCCGAGAGTATATCAGAATATCATCAATAAAGACCACAACAAACTGATCCAAATACTCTATGAACACTCGGTTCACCAGCTCCATGAAAACATCATGGGCATTAGTCAAACCAAAAGGCATTACCACAAACTCGTAGTGTCCATACCTCGTACGGAAAGCAGTCTTAGGAATATCTTCATCCCTTAATCCTCAACTGGTGGTATCCAGACCTCAAGTCAATCTTAGAGAAGACAGAGGCACCATGCAACTGATCTAACAAGTCATCAATTCTAGGGAGGGGATACTTGTTCTTCACTGTAACCTTATTCAACTCTCTATAGTCAATGCATAGGCGCATAGATCCATCCTTCTTCCTAACAAACAAGACAGGTGTTCCCAAGGCGACACACTAGGCCGAATATACCCTTTCTCAGCTAATTCCTCTAGTTGCTTCTTCAACTCCTTCATTTCTACAGGTGCCATCCTATGTGGAGCTCTATAAATTGGTGATGTGCCAGGTTCCAAATCAATATTAAAATCAACCTCTCGACATGGCGGTAATCCAGGCAACTCCTCTGGAAATACATCGACGAACTCTTGCACTACGGGAATATCAGCTATCTTTGGCTCCAGATTTTCCTCACGCAAGGCATAACACCAATATCCAATACAACCTTGATTCAACAACTTCGTTGCTTCCATTGCATTGATCAACTTCCCGGACTCACCAGGCTGACGACCTCTGAATGCATGCTTGGATCCATCATCAGCAGTAACTGTAACTATGCGACCCTTAAGATCCATCACCGCTTGGTGTCTTACCATGCAGTCCATGCCAAGAATGACATCATCATGGTTTAAGGCCATAATAAGAAAATCACACTCCCAATCCCGATCACCTAAGCGGATCGGGCAGTTCCTAAGTTCCTGACTCCCTACTATCTTACTCCCATCAGGCATACCCACGACAAAGGGTTGACAATAAAAAATGCAACTAAGACCAAGTCTTTCTACATGCATCAGATATAAAAGAATGGGTTGCACCAGTATCAAACAATACGCTAATTGGCTGAGAGAAAATCCACAATGTACCTGTAGTAGTAGGAGCATTGGGCTCTTCAGTCCTCCTTATTTGAAAAACTCTATGCGCAACAGATCCAACATTAGAAGTAGTAGCCCCACTACCTCTGCCTCCACCCCGAGCTGATCCTGAAGTTTGCTGATACGACTGTGGCGGAACCTGTCTAGGCTGATGAAAATTGCTTCTCGGGGTTTGAGATGAAGGGTGAGACTGATCAGTGTTCTTTTGGCGACAAAATATAGCAATATGGCCATCTCGCCCACAAGTAAAACACTTTGCAAGAGGCCTAGGGCATTCATTTCTCAAATGATTCGGGCTTCTACAATTAAAACAACATTTACAGCCGGTTGCAGACTCAGACTGTTGGGGTGCTCCCGTACAGTCATTCTTCGAAGGTGTGGAGATCTTTCCCGAATAAGCTGGAGTAAAATTTGGGCTTCTTAAATGCACCATTGTAACTACTCGAAGGTACAAATTGAGTCCTCAACCTCTTGTTACCTTGACTTGAGTCCTTACTAAAGGGCGCCATCTCGAATGCTAAGGCCTTATCTTGGTACTCCTTCAAAGTTATACATTCGAATCCAGAGACATATTGTTGTACTTCAGGCTTCAAACGAGCCTCAAAGTGGCAAATCCTTTGTTGCTCGTTAAGAACCATATTAGCCACATAGCACAGTTCTTTCTTATATTGTCTGATCGCTTGAGCCACTAAAATATCCTGAGGCTTAGGGGCAAAGAACTCTCTCACCCTAGCTCTTCGAACTAGTGCTGGACAGTATTCCTCTACAAGCATACCTCTAAATTCTTCCCAAAAGACAACACATCCCTCGGGTTTACAAACTCTCCACCACTTAGCGGCATTCTCCTTCAATAGATATTGCACTACTTCCACTTTTCTCTCCTAGGGACACCTCATACCCTCAAGCAAAATCTCGAGCTCAGCCAACCAGTCATCGAGGTCCCCAGTGCCATCGAAAATGGGTGGCTTCATCTTCTGTAACTCAGTGAGATATCTATCAAACCCCATTCCATGCTGCTCGCGTTGTAGGACGGCCGGTTGCGGTTGTGCAATTGGTTGCAATGGTGGTGCTGGATTCAGTGCAACTTGAACAGCTTGGGTCACAACAGCTTGTATCATGGCTTGAATTCCAGTAACATCCAGTGTCGGAGGTGCAACAGCTTGTTGTCCCCATGGAGCAGTAGGTCAGACTCCTTGTGGTTCTCCTTGACCTTGCACCCTTTTGTTAGGTGCAACTTGGCTTGCAACTGAGTCAACATTCTCATCTTCCAAGACAGGTGGGGGTACATTTGCCTCTCCACGACCAACAACCTTACGAGGTCGTCCTCTTCCTCGAACCCCGCTATCAACACCTCTCCCTACAGCTCTGCGTGCCATTACTATAACAGTTATGTAACTAGTATTAATTATGATCTATCAATAACTAAAAAGAAAGCATGTTTACTGCACAAGCACCATGAGGGATCGGCTACCGACGTTCTTAACCCTAGACCCAACCCACGCAATACCAAACTTGACCCAATCAACAAAAATGTTGAACCTGGCTCTGATACCAACTTATGTAACACTCCAAAACCAAGGTATCACATCGCCGTGAATCCCATCCGAAGTTCACAAGGCTAGAACAAAAATACATGATATAAATAGTAGAAACGAGTCATAAATAGGTCATAAGGAAAATAATAAAGTTGTGCTACATAGGTCCATGAGGTCTAAGAACAAAGGAAATAATAAAACCCCAAAAACTATCTCCTCTCAACGTCGGTCATCACCAATCCCCTCATGTTGCCCTTGTGCTTGTGTAGCAGTAGTACCTGGATGTCAAGACAGAGCCAGCCACAACGGATCAGTCACTAGGTCAGGAAAAATACTAACTAAGCAATTCACATGTAAGATAATAAATCATAATACCATACAATTTCATCAACAATGACATTATCCGCTCATTATAAATCACCACACGAAACCATATAATTATCTAGTAATCCTGCTTCTATTCCCTTCCGACCGCAACCGGAAAGGGGGTAAGATGCTCATAGCAAAATACCCAGGAACGTTCCACACGTACCCCGGAAGCGTCCTTCCGAGACCCTTTAACGTACCCCGGAAAATCCATTCCGAGACCCTCTTCCCCGGGAAATCCATCCCGGGGCCACATATCTTCCCCGCGGGGCCATGTTTCCGAACTTCAACTTATATACCACATATTTATCAAAGAATCAAACTACTTCAACTTATATTCAATATATATTTATCAATAATCAAATCATTGCACAACATTTATTAATTCACATAAAAATACTTTGATAAGTGTAACCCAAACTAGAACGAGCAAGTCAAGAAACTTGCCTGAAATCCTTAAAGCTTTAAACGAAATTGCACGTGATTATCCCCGAACACAGTCAAGCACCTAGATCAAACGTAAGAACTTATTCATACATGGTTCAACAAAAACATTTATACTAATATATATACGTAGGCTAGTATATTCATAGGCTAGTATATATGCAAGCACTAATTCATGGTACGTAATATATACGTAGACTAAGCAACCACTAATTTTAAATTGATATATATGTAGATATGCAACCACTAATTAGCTGATATATACGTAGACTATGCAACCACAAATTTCAAATTGATATATACGTAGATATGCAACCACTAATTAGCTGATATATATGTAGACTAGTAACAAATGGTTAATCCAATGAAAGTGGTTAACTTACCTAGTAACAAATCAGACGAATCATGAGGCTCACTACTGCGGCAGGCATGAGGGAGTATATAATGCATATAACAATCAGACGAAAGAATTAGGGCTGACTATTTTGGTAGGCATGAGGGGAGTATATAACACACATATATAGAGGGTTTTTTCTAGGGTTTTTTAAAGGGTTAAGTAATTGGGCTAACTGGGTTAAGTAATTGGGCTAATTGGACGGTGATTTTCTAATCATTAAGTCCACAATTATCTAAGTCTTCCCAATTCTATAAAAAAAATCTAACTGAAAAATTAATAGTCGGTACCTAAATAAAAATAGTACCTAATTAGAAGGAAAAAAATGTCAATATTACGTACCAAGATTAGAAGTATCACACCTGAAAATCTCAACCTCTAACATGTTTTTTTATACACATCCAATAATCGGAATCTCTTATTGAGTTTTGATGTGAGAGAACATTTACACATTTGTTAATATAAATAGTTTTTACTTTTATTTGTTAGATCGGATTTTTTAATTATAATAGCCAACTTATTATTTGTATTTATTTTCATAATTTTAGTCCTAAGAGTCAGATTTTAACAACAAATATCCTTATAGACATTACTATATAAAATATCTTTAAATTATTGAATATTTAGTCCAACTTTTTGAAGTACATAAGAAAAAATGGAACAGTGAAATCATAAAAAATAATAACAAAAGAAAAATTGTGAATAACTTAATATCCCGCATAATACAATTCGGAATATATAATTGTCATGATAAAATATAAAGAATAAAAATTTTAACAGGAAAATTAATTACCTGGCTACACAGGTAGTAAAATTTAAACAAATTCGATCTGACCTAACACATATCGGCTCAACACTTATCAAAAAAGGCAAGCAACTACAATCTTTCAAAAAAAGCAAGTACAAAACCAATTAAGGCATTAATGAACAAAGCAAGTGCAAAAACCTAAATTTATAATATACTAGGTTTTGTATTACTAGTGTTTCGCACGGGTTTTGTCTTTTTGCGAGATTATTATATACA
Source organism: Phyllobates terribilis (assembly GCF_046119375.1). Taxonomy (NCBI): domain Eukaryota; kingdom Metazoa; phylum Chordata; class Amphibia; order Anura; family Dendrobatidae; genus Phyllobates; species Phyllobates terribilis. The sequence goes on along the minus strand of NW_027368045.1, from coordinate 21,388 downwards.
TTGAATATTATTTATATTGTATATGTTTAATGTAAATTGTTAAGTTGCACATAGATGTGTTACCCTCATGTTGTGATAAGTTAATATTGTATTTTATATATCCGTGCTTAGATTTCTTGCCAATTGAGACAAACTTTGATTTATTCATGTGTATGTTTCTATCAATCTAAATGTTGATATACGAAATATATGAGTGAAATGAGAATAATATTTTTGTAAAAATAAACAGGTTATAAATTGTGTAACATGAACAAGTTAAAAATGCCCACATACCCAATACACTCGGATATGACAAAAAAACAAATCAAAATGTTTTTAAATTTAAATTGAAAAAGTTATTATTGGACTTGTATTGTTATAAGCTCAACTTGAATAATAAGAGAAACATAAAAGTCCATTTCTACCGAGGGTCTTGTGATCTCCTTTTATACACCTCAAAGAAAAGGAAACTTCATTAAGTTTTCGATGTGGAAGGCTAAAAATCTCAACCTCTAACATGACTTTCTATACACACCCAATGGTCGAAAATTTCATTCAGTTTGAATGTGGAAGAATAATTGAACATGAGTTAATATGGACAAAGTTTTCTTTTTTCGGTGAAATGGGTAGTTTTAGTTATAATAGACAACTTATTAATTATAATTTTTCATAATTTTACTGCTAAGAGTTATATTTTAACAACAAATATTCTTGTAGTCATTACTATATAAAAATTCTCTCAATTATTGAATATGCAATTCAACTTTTATGAAGTACCAATGCTAGAAAAAAAGGAAGAAATAATGGTTAAAACAATAAAAATAAAGAAAGAAAGATCGTTAGTAACTGAAAATCTCACATAACTCAATTAGGAAAATCTAATTGTCATGATAAAACGTAAGAAATAAAAGTTTTAAACTGAAAATTGATTATTAGACTTCTATTATTTAAGCTCAACTTGAGTAATAAGAGAAACATAAAAACCCATTTCTATATGTCTTGTGATCTTCTTTTATACACCTCAAAGAGAAGTAAACTTAATTAAATTTCTGATGTGAAAGGCTGAAATCTCAACTTGTAGCATGACTTTTTATACACATCCAATGGACCAAAATTTCATTGAGTTTTGATGTGGGAGAACATTTACAAATGTGTTAATATGGATAGTTTTAGCTTATATTGGTTAGATTGGATAGTTCCAATTATAATAGACTACTTATTAATTGTATTTTTCATGATTTTAATGCTAAGAGTCAGATTTTCATAACAAATATTCTCATAGCCACTACTATATAAAAATTCTCTCAATTATTGAATATTCAATCCAACTTTAATGAAGTAAATAGGCTAGAAAAAATGTAAGAACGGAATCGTATAAAAGTTAAAACAAATTTTTAAAAATATCGTTAGTAATTGGCAGTCTCACATAATCTAATTTGGAAAATGTAATCATGATAAAGCATGAGAAATAAAAAATTGAAACTGGAAAGTTGATTATTGGACTTCTATTATTTTAAGTTCAACTTGAATAATAAGAGAAACAAAAAAAATATTTCTATCGGGATCTTGTGATCTCTCCTTTTATACATCTCAAAGAGAATGAAGCTTAACTAATTTTCCAACGTGGGAGGCTAAAAAATCTCAACCTTTAACATGACTTTTTCTACACATCCAATGTGGTCGTAAATTTCATTGAATTTCGATGTAGGAGAATAATTGAGCATGTGTTAATATGGGCAGTTTTTACTTTTTTTTGGCTTAAAACATAAAATGGATAGTTTTAACTAAAATGGACTACATATTAACTATACATTTTTTCATAAGAGTAATTTTTTCACAACCAATATCCTCGTAATCGTTACTATATTAAAATTCTCTCAATTACCGAATATGCAATCTAACTTTTATAAACTACGTAAGCTAGAAAAAATTGGAACAAAAAATCGTTAAAAGATTAAAGAAAGATCGTTAGTAACTAAAAATCTCACACAATCCAATTCAGAAAATCTAATTGTCATAATAAAACATAGGAATAAAAGTTATAAACTGGAAAATCGATTATTGAGCTTCTATTGTTTTTAGTTCAACTTGAATATTAAGAGAAACATAAAACCTCATTTCTACCGAGGGTCTTGTGATCTCCTTTTATACACCTCAAAGAAAAGGAAACTTCTTGAAGTTTCCGATATGGGATGTTGAAAATCTCAAACTGTAACATGGCTTTTTATACAAATCTAATTGTCGAACATTTCATTGAGTTTTGACGTGGGAGAATATTTACACATGTGTTAATATGGATCATTCTAACTTATTTTAGTTAGATTGGATAGTTTTAATTTTAATAAAGTATTTATTAATTATATATTTTTTGTAATTTTTGTACAAAGAGTCAGATTTCCACAACAAATATCCTCATAGTCACTACTATATAAATATTCTTTCAATTATTGAATATTCAATGAAGTACATAGGCTTAAAAATGGAAGAAAGAAATCGTAAAAAATTAAGAAATTGATAAAAAGATCGTTAGTAACTAAAAACCCTACATAATCCATCGGAAAATCTAATTGTCATGATAAAACGTAAGAAATAAAAATTTTAAAATGGAAAATTGATTAGTAAGAGAAACAAAAAATCCATTTCTATCAGGATCATGTGATCTCCTTTTATACACCTGAAAGAGAAGGAAACTTCATTAAGTTTCTGATGCGGGAGACTTAAAATTATGAACCTATAATATGGCTTTTTATATACATTCAATGGTAAAAAAAAATCATTGATTTTCGATGTCGGATAACATTTACACATGTCTTAATATGGATAGTTTTACCTTTTTTTGGTTAAAGGGGATAATTGTAATTATACAAGAATATTTATAAATTATATATCTTTCAAAAAATTTGAGCTAAGAATAAGATTTCTGCAAAAAATATCCTCATAGTGAGTACCATATAATTTTTTTTATAAATTATTAAATATTCAACCAACTTGTATGCACGACAAAGGCTAGAAAACTGGAAGAACAAAAATTGTAAAAAAAAATTTGAAGAGAGATTGTTAGTAACTGAACCCGAAATAATCCAAGTCGGTAAATCTAACTTTTATGATAAAATGTATGAAATACAAGTTTTTAAATGGAAAATTGATTATTGGGATGATATTATTTTAATCTCAACTTGAATAATAAGAGAAACATAAAAACCCATTTTTACGAGGGTCTTGTGATCTTCTTTTATACACCTCAAAGAGAAGGAAATTTCATTAAGTTTCCGATATGGGAAGCTGAAATTCTCAAACTATAACATGGATTTTTATACACATCCAATGGTCAAAAATTGAGTTGAATTTCGATGTGGGAGAACATTTGCACGTGTTAATATGAATAGTTTTTACTTTTCTTAGTTTTATTGGATAGTTTTAAATATAATAGACTACTTATTAATCATACATTTTTTGTATTAATTTTAGTGCTAAGAGTCGTATTTTCACAATAAATATCCCCGTACTCATTACTATATAATTTTTTTTAAATTATTGAATACCCAATCCAACTTTTATGAAGTACATAGGCTAAGATATCGTAAGAAATAAAAAATTAAAGAAAAATTATTAGTAACTTAAAATCTCACATAATCCAATTCGAAATATCTGATTGTCATGATAGAACGCAAGGAATACAAATTTTAAACTTGAAAATTGATTATTTGGCTATGTTGTTTAATTTCAACCAGAGTATTAAGAGAAAAATAAAAATCCATTTCTACCGTGGTCTTGGGATTTCCTTTTATAAACATCAAAGAGAATGAAACTTCATTAAGTTTCCGATGTGGGAGGCTAAAAAATCTCAACTTGTAACATGACTTTTTATACACATCCAATCGTTGAAAATCTCATTGAGTTCCGATGTGGGCAACATTTGCACAAGTGTAAGCATGGATATTTTTAACATTTTTTTATTAAAGGAGATAGTTCTAATTATAATAGACTACTTAATAATTATATATATATTCATAATTTTGGGTGCTAAGAGTAATATTTAAAAAATCTCCTCGTAGTCATTACTATATAATTTTTTTTAATATTCAATCGAATATTTATGAAGTACATAGGCTTGAAAAAATGGAAGAAAGAAACAGAAAAACAAAATTGAAGATCGATTGTTAGTAGTTGAAAATCCAACAATCTATCTTCAACCAACTTTTATGAACTACAAAGGCTAGAAAACTGGAATAAAAAAATCGTTAAAAAAAATTGAATAGATTTTGTTAGTAACTAAAATCCGACATAATCCAATTCGGTAAATCTAACTTTTATAATAAAACGTAAGAAATACAAGTTTTAAAATGGATAATTGGTTATTGAGCTTATATTGTTTTAAGCTCAACTTGAATAATAAGAGAAACATAAAAATCCATTTTTATCGAGAGTCTTGTGATCTTCTTTTATACACCTCAAAGAGAAGGAAATTTTATTAAGTTTCCGATATGGGAAGCTGAAATTCTCAAACTATAACAGGGTTCCTTATACACATCCAATAGTAAAAAATTTAATTGAGTTTCAATGTGGGAGAACATTTGCACTTGTTAACATTGATAGTTTTTAGTTTTATTGGATAGTTTTAATTATAATAGACTACTTATTAACTGTATATTTTTTTTATTAATTTTAGTGCTAAAGTTGGATTTTCACAATAAATATCCCCGTAATCATTACTATATATGTTTTTAAATTATTGAATACCCAATCCAACTTTTATGAAGTACATAGGCTAAGATATCGTCAGAAATAAAAAGTTAAAGAAAAATTATTAGTAACTTAAAATCCGACATAATCAAATTTGGAATATCTGATTGTCATGATAAAACATAAGGAATACAAATTTTAAACTAGAAAATTGATTATTTGGCTTCTATTGTTTTAAGTTTATAAGAGAAAAATAAAACTCATTTCTACCGGGGTCTTCAGATCTCCTTTTATACATATCAAAGAGAAGGAAACTTCTTTAAGTTTTCGATGTGGGAGGCTAAAAAATCCCAACTTGTAACATGACTTTTTATACACATCCAATCATTGAAAATCTCATTGAGTTCCAACGTGGGCAATATTTGCACAAGTATAAACATGGATAATTTTAACTTTTTTATTAAAGGGGATAGTTGTAATTATAATAGACTACTTAATAATTATATATATATATTCATAATTTTGGGTGCTAAGAGTCAGATTTAAAAAAGATCTCCTCGTAGTCATTACTAAAAAAAAAAATTGAATATTCAATCCAATATTTATGAAGTACATAGGCTTGAAGAAATGGAAGAAATAAATAGAAAAACAAAATTGAAGATAAATTCTTAGTAATTGAATATCCAACAATCTATTTTCAATTTTGTTTTTCTATTTCTTTAAGAAGACATTAATGAACAAAGCAACTACAAAAATCAATGAAGACATTAATGAACAAAGCAACTACAAAAACCTAAATTTATAACATATTAGGATAGGATTGCGCATTTGTAGCTTGTATTGATGTCACTATCCACACTGGTATCACACTAATGACAATATCTATATTGAAGACAATAATTATTGTGACGACAATTACTTTAGTGATGACAATATTGATTCGACGATAATACATTGCATTGATGACAATTACAAGACTGATTACTGGAAGTCCTTGTATTGATGACAATATTGTCATCTAAGTGATGACAATATTGCTCACTGATTACATTTTACGTTTCGATGATAATATTTTCATCATTTTTTTACCCAGTGATGACAGAATCACAAATCATTTACAGGATGACTACATTTTATCAGTGATGACAATATTTTACTAAGTGATGACATTATTTTACAATGATTACTAATTGTACTCATTGATAAGTATATTGTCATCATATTATCAACAAGAGTGTTACCTTTACAGTGTGCTCGGGCCGACTTTTCCAAGTTTCCTCATGGTAAGTAATCTCCCATTTGTGAGTCTATGTCACAAATTCTTTGAAAGTACTTCCCAAATTCTCTCTCTGTACATCTTTCAGATGCTTTTGTAAATAAATGTTGTGTACCTTTTTTCTTGAACAATGTTTTCAAATGTTCCATAAGATGCCATGTGAATACCAAATGTTTAGTTGTATTGTATATTTTCTCAATATTCTTTGCAATGCTCTTGTGTCAATCTTATACGAACACTAAGAAATGTGTACTTTGTATGACATTATGTAACTGTTCAAAAAACCATGTCCACGATTCATCATTCTAAGAATCTACAATAGCAAAAGCAAATGGATAGATCTGATTGTTACAATCTTGCGATATGGCTATCATAAAATTACCCTCATATTTTCCATGTAAATGAGTACCATCCACCATAATGACCTCCAAACGTAACTAGAGTCATCAAAATTTGAGAATTCAAATTAATTATGAAACTAAGTTAAATAATGTACCTTTCTCATGTAACTAAAACCTCTAATACAATTCCCAATTGCAAAGAATGCATATTTGAACGGCTTTCATCTCTTATGAAATAGTTCGCGTAAGTTCTGGGGTTTACTTCTTTTAGAGCAAAGCAATATGATGGAAATAGTCTATAGTTTGATTTCGGTGTGCCTTTTATCAAGTTTTGGTCCCATTCCCTTGCTTTCCAAGCTTTCCAATAGATAAAATCTTGAGAGTACTCATATCTCATATCATTTTGAATTGATTTGGGATTCGGTCCATGTTTGATACCAGATAAGTACCTGCGTAAGAGTAATTTTAGATTGTGATTATTAGTGCAGTATTTTTTGTCTTCACTGGTATGGACAATATTATATAAGATACAATATTGTCATAAATTGATGACAATATTATATCAAAGTTCAGAAACATTACCTAGTCTTGATTTTATTCTTCAACTGTTTTATATGAAGGTCTACAATGGTTGGCACATCGAACATCAAATGAGCATATATGGATTTTGTTAAATTTCCTAATCTCAAAGTTTACACTACCCTTTAACAAAATATCCAATAACCTCCATTTGTCATCCTTATCAACACACCTAAGCTTGATTAGGTCAGGTGCTGATTTATAAACCTTGTAACCCAAGTTCTCTCGACCAAGATTGTGAATAGCATCATGCAACACTTCTTTACTGTCGAAACATTGACCAACATGCATAAAATCCTTTATAATCTAAGCATATTGATTACACTTGTTATAAATATCATTGTAATTAGTAGCATCTAAACCTTCTTCAGATTCTTCATCAATAGCTTGTAAAGCTTTTCAGCAAAATTAGTAATGCCACGTTGGTTGGGTATCATTTTATCATGCCATGAAACGTATAATGATAAACTCCACGACACGTTGGGTAATTCATTGATAGCCTTAAATGAATCAAAATCGTCCTCTCCATCTAACACATATGGGTTTCTTAACTTTTAAGAATGATGCAAATGACTTAATAGAAGCTCACTAGCTTCAACATTGGGTTTGAATCTATCAATTATCTTCAATTTCATATCATCTAGTTGCACTCCATCATCAATGACAAATGCTTTTGAGTTGACATCTCCATCATAATAGATATATTCGTTTTTCATCTTTCACACACCTCCATACAAAACTATTAATACCTTCACCTTCTACACACCATATCTAAAAGGAAAAAACACCCACCATTAATGTCAAGTTAATAATTTGTCATCAGTAAATAAATTCCAAGTTTGATTGTCATTAACACAATTATTGTCATCAAACCTTACTACCACTAATGTCATAAAAATTTATCAATCAGTGAAAAACTTATCGTAAACATGTATTATCTGAAGCACTTCAAATTGTATATCATTAACCGAGTGATGACAATAATATTAGGGATACTTCCGAAAATATGCAATATTGTCATCAACATACTAACACGTATTGTCATAAGCAAATCATAATGTATGCCAAAAAATATAGTTAGCAATAATTAGTAATATATGTAACCAATATTTGTCATTAACATATTATTGATCAACAAATATTGTCATCAACACATATTGTCACCAACATATTATCACCATATTGTCAACACATATTGTCATCAAGACATATTAACATATTATCGATCAACACATATTGTCATCAATACGACATCGATATTGTCATCAATATGTATTCTCAGAAGAAATGTCATCAAGTATTGTCATCAACACATGTTTTCATCAATATGTCATCGATATTGTTATCAACAAGTATTGTTACCAACAAATTATAACCATATTGTCAACACACATTGTCATCAGTACATATTAACATATTATTGATCAACACATATTGTCATCATCACGACATCGATATTGTCATTGATACATATTCTCAGAAGACATGTCATCAAGTATTGTCATCAACACGCCATCTATATTGTCATCAACAAGTATTATCACCAACATATTATCACCATATTGTCAACACATATTGTCATCAAGACATATTATCATATTCTCGATCAACAGTTATTGTCATCAATACGAGATTGATATTGTCAGCAATACATATTCTCATAAGAACTGTCATCAGCCTTTTGAAGGCTTGTATTATGTTGAAAATCTCGAGGGGAGAGTAGAGAGCGAGTGGGTTGGTGTTGCAAATTTTGGAAATCCCAAGCAAGCGGATCGAGCCATGGATCCAATCGACTATTCCAGATTCTTCGCTCGGGATCCAGACGCAAGAGGAGCGAGTGAGTCTGTTCAGCAAAGTGATTGAGCGTTATAGAGAGAGTAAATGAGTGGAGCGATCGCGCCTGAGAGAGTGTTGACGGAGAGGAGCAAGCGAGATAATTGTAGCTAGGAAGAGCGAGGGAGATATTGTAACATAAGAGGAAAAGTGAGATAGTTATAGGGTTTTTATATAAAACAATTAGTTTATGAATTTACAGAGTTAGTTAGTTGATGGAAGAGTGTTAAAAGGATCAATAAAAAAACTTTTAATATCCGTAAAACATTAATGTCAATGAAAAAAGCCTTAACTTCCTCCTTCCCATATTTATTGTCCAGTTTCAAGTTTTGCATTTTTGTCGATTATATATTGAATCGTTTATATCTCTAGTTATATGTTAGTAAAAATATAAAATTTTGATATTAGTAAAGCCTTTATCGAGATGAATAAATCAATATCTCACATGACTATGTTTTTTGTTATATATTTTGAGAAGTTGACAAGATTCTTCTCCGTCATAAATAGTATACGTTTCTAAAAATAGATAATCAAAATGAGGACTGAGGGAGTATGAACTGATAGAAATCTGGATAGAGTATTGGGATCACGAATCGAAACTCTAACCTATTTTTATTCAAAATAAATGTATCAACATTATTTTTACATTATGAAATCAACACTCGTATATTATGAAATAGTATAATTTGTGATTCTTCATCTACCTTCTTGTTGAACGGCCGTTTTATCTCAAAATTCTTCTAGATGAATTTAAGAGTTCAATTCATCTCACTTCTCAGATTATTATGAGATTGAATTAAAATTTTCATCCCCAATATTGGAGATTAATTGAAAAATTCATCTAGATCAATCTACCTTTTAATTCATTTACCATCTTTCATCTAGATGAAAAAAACTCCATCTAACATTACGGAACAGAACCCAAATCAATCATGCAAAAGTCAATAATCAGAATAAATTTCATTACATAAAAGTGATCAGCTAAAAAAAATAGAAAGCCACATACTATAAGAATCATATATTGAGACTGTTTACTAAAGTCTCATTTGGTATGACGATAGAGATAACAATAGAGTTTGATTTATGTCTTATTTGTCATTGTAGCAGCTACACTAGAAGGGTAAAGTTTGACATAATAATAGAAATAGCGGTTTAAAATTAGTATTTTTTTAAAAAATTAATAGGATTAACATTTGAAACACAACAACTATTTTTGACCGGTATTTTTCAAACATCATTACTTTTTCTAGAAACCCATTGTAGATAATTCTAATACAAAAACAACTTTGATAATTTTCAACACCCAATTTCAAAATCCAAACATTTACAAATACGATAAAAATTTACATTATGAGTGTTAGTTTTAACTAATTCATATCTTAGACAATTTTTTAATTGTTATTAGATTTGATTACTTCTGGTGAGACATATCCTCGTAATTTATTTTCTAATTTGTTTGTAATTTGATTTGTGATTTGATTCTTCCTTAGTACTTTTCCTAATTTATTAATAATTTGGTTTGTGACTAATTCTTTCTTTAGTACAACTAATTATTTTTAAGCTTGATCTTCATATAAATATAACACATTTTACATAATATAAAAAGAAACTTCATGGATTTTGAATCTCGTACTTCCTTTTTTAAATCTCCGTTAAGGCTTCTTCCTCGCATCCCGTTTAATTCTCACGCCTTCTTCCTCCTAATGCAATTATGAGATTTATCTAACGCCTCCTTTTATTTGAGAAATTGATTTTCAACGTAATTGAAAGAAAATTTTCATCTTCTTCTAAATTACTCCAATTCTGATAGAGAAACTTATTATTATTTATCTTCTAAGTTTGAAGAATTATATGAAATGATCATTCCAATATTTTCCTCCCACATATTTATATGATGATTTTTTTATATCTTTTAATTGTAATATTTGAACTTAATGTATCATATCATAACGACTAAATCTTATATCTCAGATATTGTTAAATCAATAAGATAAAAATAGCCAATCCAAGGATCCAATGTTTCTATATAAGATATGATCATTAACCTAATTTGAACGAAATCTATTTATTAGAACATAAAATTTACCTATTTAGTTAAGCCGGCTTTTATTTTGACCAATGTAAAAAAATCGTCTGCCACGTCCAAACAAATTTTTAAACTTTTTTATTTTGAGCGAAACATTGATATTTTTATGAAGTTATATTGTAACTTCATTCGCTATGTTAGTTAGAGAGTCGTTGATACTATGACTAAGTTAATAATCAACCTAGATTTATAATGTAACGCCTCATCTTTGTAATCCAAATAAAGATCAGATTGCTAATCATGTGAACAAGTGTTCTTTCCATTACATGGTTCAAGTGAGTACAACAAACTAAGAAGTTTAGTATGATGAGACAAGAGTAGTTTTGGAATGCTTGACCTCTTTGAAAGTTTAAGTCAATTTTTAGAAATATGAACTTCAAATCTGGGAAAAGCATTGAATTATAATTTAGTAAATCGTTGAATCATTAGTTTTTTATAGACTAATATAAATTTATTTATATTTAAAATTTAAGAAATATGTGATAAATTATATTTTTATTTACTAAAATATGGATTATGTAATTGCCTTTTTAATTTTTAATTTATATATTTAAATCTATTATTTTAATTTTTAATTATTACCCATGTGCAGGAAACGAATCTTAGACTAGTTAAATACTACAGTAATCAGGTTAATAAAAATAGAAAGTGACAATCTACAAAAGAGATGCTCATACCCTTTAAAAAAATGAAAAAAGAACGCGCCCAGATTTGTCTAGCGCGTGGGTTCCTCCTGGTCTAGTTTTTTGGTGGTTCTCCTCCGGCCCCTGGCTGCTTAGGCTAGGTGTGCCCGGCGGTCCTTGCTATGTCCGACACCGAAGGCTGCTCCGACCCCAACCGACCCCCACCCCCCCTCCGGCTCCCAATCCATTCCACTCGTCGTCGATCCCCGTTGGCTCTATTTCCGGCGATGTTGTTGTTGGCAAGGATGAGGCCAGCTCTGCTATCACCTCTCCGTCGACTGGCGCTCTGGCTGTTCCTGCGGTGGGTCCTGACTCCTCTTTGCCGTCTGCCGCCAGTGAAGACTTGGTGGCTCATCCGCCCATTATAAGTCAGCCACGTTCCTGGAAAGAGATCTGCTCCGGCGATGCTCCGACCGAGCGATTCTGCCTCAATCCAGAGGCTTTTAAAGGAAAGTGGCCATGAGCTTTAGCAAAAAAGAAGAAATCAGAATTCCCCATGTCTCTTTCGATAGAACTATTCTGGACGCTCTCGCCACTGCGTGGACCTCTTCGTTGGTGTTCAGGACCCTGGGCGCTAAAATCCGTCTCGAGTTTATGGCCAGCAGAATCAAGGAAACTATGAACATCCAAGGTAACTTTCGCATTAGTGATTTAGCTAATGGATATTTTTCTGTTGAAATTGCAGGAGGTCAGATTACAAAACAATTATGTCAGGAGGTCCCTATTCAGTTTACGGGCACTACCTAGCAGTCAAGAAGTATTCTACTGATTTTGATCCTCTCACCGATTCCATCACATCTACTCCAGTGTGGATCAGAATCCTCAACCTTCTGTGCCTGTTCTATGAGGAAAATATGCTCCTTCATATCGCCTCTGGTGTGGGGGAGCCACTGCTGGTTGATAATCGCACTCTGTTTGTTGATCGAAGTCGATACGCTCGCCTGTGCGTTAACCTTGACATCTCCTCGCCTCTTCCGCCAGAAATTGTGGTCGAAGGCGTGAGCTACGCCATTGTCTACGAAAACCTGAATGCAATATGTACTGCTTGTGGACTCTTTGGCCATTTTTGCGCTCAATGTCCTAAATTTCCCCAGCTAAAGCCCCCTTCAGGATCTGCTAGAAATCAGTCGTCGCTTCCGAGACAGAATCGGGGGAACATTAGGCCGTCTAAAACTTCTGAGGAGAACTGGAGAAAACAGGGGAGAAGGCAATGGATTCCGAAGCGGCCCCCGCAGACCACCTCCGATACTCGTCCGCTGGAAATGCTGCTGGAGACGACGCCGGAAATTACCTTAGCACCGCCAACGACCATTTCCCCACCGCCAACGACCATTTCCCTCCTGGGCCGACTTTAGTTGACCAATCTGACCAGTCCATTGTTCGACCGTTGTCTTCAACAGGTTTGAAGCCCTGCAAGACTCAGCACTGCAAGATTCAGAGACCGCTCATGATCTTTTGGACTCTCCTTCGGTCCCCCAACTAGTGTGCACATGGCTCCTGAAAATATTCCTTCTTCGGAAAAGAATTCAGAGGCTTCTCTGGAACCTGCTCCTTTATGTTTGCCTAGTCAGAGTGTTATTTCAGAAGGGGATAGTGCTATTGATAAGGAGTTCTCGAAATCTGAGGCTCAATCCTCTCTTTTGGAAGCCGAGGAATCCCTAGTCCAGTCTCAGGAGGAACTTTGAAGGTGGACCCGGATGTGCATGTGTCTTACCCGTTGGACCATGAGATGAAGGCCCACAACACTACCCCACCGTATTTTCCATGTCTGCTGGATCAAAGATTGGTGGGCCTTCCGAAGTGGAAAGCACTGTTGAGAAACCGGGCCCTTTCACTAGACTTAAGGCCCAACTGAATGCTAAGTCCACGGATTTCAGTAACACTTCTAAGGCTATTGCCAAGGTTCTGGTCTCTGAGAGCTCTAAAAGCTCTTCCACCAACATTACTATCTTAAAGAAGAAACAGGGGACGGGGCAGAAGGCCAAGTCCGCGGCTCAGAAGCGATAGCCTTCGGTTTGGTTCTCTCCCTTTAATCCAAGTGATAGGGTGATTACTTTGGAATGGCCGGGTGTGGCAAGGCCTCATTCCCGAGGAATGCGAAGTATTTTATTGCCCAAATTCTCCCCCGATATCTTCGTTGTTTTGAATCTCAAATATCGGGCGTTCGTGCTACTAAAGTGTGTGACTCTCTTGCTATGGGGAATTTCTTTTGTGGTTGACTCGTCGGGACGGTCCGGGGGTATCCTTCTCTGTTGGAGGCCTAGTATCTCAATGACCATCATTAGTTTCTCTCCGAACTTCATTCATGTTTTGGCTAAGAAAGGGGCGGTGGAAGCCCTATTCGTCTTCGTGTATGCGCCGATCTCTTGTCATAGACGTGTCCCCTTTTGGTCGGACATTGGTGACTTGGTTGAGTCATCCTCGGGTCCGGTTTTCATTGGAGGAGACTTTAATTGTATTACCTCGCTCGAGGAGCGTATGGGAGGTTCCGGGGCTCTTCACCACGACTCCGAGGTCTTCCATAGTTTGATTATGGACAAGGGCCTCATCGATCTAGGGTTTTCGTGTCCTAGATTCACTTGGGCTAGAGTTAGAGTGGAAGCTAATTATGTTGCTAAACGTCTTGACCGGGTCCTTTTGAACTTGGAAGGTTTCATGCGTTGGCCTAACGCTTGTGTCCGTCACTTAGCCAAACTTGGTTCAGATCATGCTGCTCTCCTCCTCCACTTGGATCCGCCCACCATGCTCCGTCCTTCTAAACGGCCTTTTCGCTTCGAAGCCGCGTGGATGAAACACCCGGATTTCCTTCCCTTGATTCATAGATCTTGGGAGATAGGCATCCCGGCTAATAGGGCTCTTAAGAAGCTTAGAGAGTCTCTCAAGACTTGGAACAAGCATGTGTTTGGTAACATTGAAATGAGAAAGAACCACCTTAGAGTCGACATTGCTAGTGTTCAAGATGAGATTGAGCGCAACCCCTCGGATGAAGCCCTTGCCGAGGAGAGGGCTCTTCAAGCGCAACTCCTCCTTACTCTTAATCAAGAGGAAACTCTTTGGCTCCAAAAGTCCCGGGAAACTTGGCTTCGTGAAGGGGATAGAAACACTTCTTTCTTTCATCTCTCCACTTTGGTGAGAAGGAAAGGGAATCGTGTCAACGCTTTCTTAGATGAAAACGAGGCTTGGATATCCTAACTGAAAGCCCTTGAGAAGCTCGTGGTGGATTTTTCTCGGATCTCTATTGTACCAAGTCGGAGGGACCTCTTCCCTATTGCTACGCCCCACAATCGGTTTCCTTCCCTCGCATTGGAGGAGTGGAACTCTCTTGAGGGCGATTTCACCAATGAAGAGATCTTCTCCGCGGTTAATTGTATTGGGGGTCTCAAGAGCCCGGGGCTCGATGGCTTTCATGCGGTTTTTTACCATAATTGTTGGAGCATTGTTGGGGATTCGGTGTCCAAGGCGGTTCGTGATTTCTTCTCGACGGGGACCCTCCCTTGGGCCTTAATGACACCCTCATCTCCCTCATTCCCAAGTGCAACAACCTGGATAAGGTCCACTTCTTTATCCCTTATTGGCTTATGCAATGTCCTTTATAAAATTATTACTAAGTTGCTTGCTACCCGGATGCAAAGTTTGCTTCCAAAGCTTATTGGTCCTTGTCAAGGTAGCTTCCTCCCGAAGAGATTGATTACCGATAACATAGTTCTTGCCCAAGAGTGTGTCAAATCTATGAAGAAGAAACAAGGAAGAAAGGGTTGGCTCATGTTGAAGGTGGATCTTGAAAAGGCATATGATCGTCTTCGGTGGGATTTCGTCGTGGATTCTCTTGTGGATGCGGGCTTCTCGGAGAATTGGGTGAAGTGGATCACCGAGTGTATCTCTACTCTTTGTTCAATGTCCTATGGAATGGCGAGAGGACCAAGAGAATTGCTCCTTCTAGGGCATTCGTCAAGGTGACTCGATATCTCCGTACCTCTTTGTGCTTTGTATTGAGAGATTGTCGCACCTTATTGAAGAGTCCGTTGAAGCGGGAGGTTGAAACCTATTAGGGCTTCTAGGGGAGGCCCTCCGATCTCCCATATCCTCTTTTCCGATGACATTATTCTCATGTGCGAGGCTTTCGATTCCTCAAGTGGAGGAGGTGCTTAGGTGCCTTGAAAGATTTTGCCGCTCCTCCGGTCAAGGGTGAATAAGAGTAAGTCTAGGATCTTCGTTTCCCCTAATGTGAGCTCTTCTCTCCGGGATGATTTGGCTAGGACTAGTGGCATGGAGCTTACTACGGACCTTGGCATCTATTTGGGCATCCCTCTTTTTCATAAGCATGTGAGCGCCTCCACTTTTGAGCTTGTCCTTGCTAAGATCAACTCGAAGCTTAGTGGTTGGAAGTCCCATCACCTTAGCCTCGCCCGGAGAGTCACTTTGGCTAAGTCGGTGTTGAGCTCTCTCCCGTTTACTCTATGGCTACTCTTTCCTTGCCGATGAAGGTGTGCGACAAGATTGACAAAATGACTAGAAGCTTTGTTGGGGTAATAGTGAGGGAGCGAGGCATGTCCATCTTGTTAATTGGAATTCCATCTCCCTCCCTAAAGACTTAGGAGGCCTTGGGATTAAGCGTATGAAGGAGCTCAATCTTGCGCTCCTTGGGAAGCTTGCTTGGCATTTTTTGAAAACCGAGGGGGAGCTTTGGGCGGAGGTCCTTCGCATCAAATATATTAGACCCTCTATGATTGAGAGGAGCGATCCCTCCCACATTTGGAAGTGCATCAAGAAAGGCCTCGAAATGGTGGTTCGTCCGGGTTCGATTTGGAATGTAGGGAATGGAAAGGAGGTGTCTTTTTGGATGGACCGTTGGACGATGTCTGGGCCGCTGATCTCTCTAGCTACTGGGCCTGTTTCGGAGCAGGATAAGTCCATGATGGTTAGTGATTATTGGAATGAAGCCTTTGGTTAGAGATGGTATTTACTTGCGAACCTGCTCTCAGAGGACAACCGTAATAATCTGGCAGGCTTAGCAGTGAATCCTAACGTTTCCACTCATGACAACCTTTCCTGGAGCGTTTCGACGGACGACAGGTATTCGGTGGCCTCTACGTACTGTTTCCTCCTCAAGGACGCCCCTGCGTGTGACATCTACAACCCTGTTTACAAGCGTATTTGGCGGCTAGGCTGCCAAGAGAGGGCTCGGTTCTTTTGTTGGTTAGCTCTTCATGGGGCTGTTTTGTCGAACGGAGAAAGGGCTCGGCGTCACATGACTCCGACTTCGGACTGCCAGGTGTGCCCCGGTATTAGTGAGTCGCTCCTCCACATTACTAGAGATTGCCCGAGATCCAAAGCCATGTTGTTGGACCTCGACATCCCGTTGGATAGGTACCTCTTCTTTTCCTCTCTTATTGCTATTTGGCTCCGTGTTAATTTATTGCAGGATAGGAAAAAGATAGAGATTGGGGCTGGCACCTTCGGCACCGCGCTTTGGCATGCTTGGAAGTGGCGTAACAATCGAGTTTTCAAGGGGGAAGAGTTCAAAGGGAATAGAGCCATGGTTATAAAGGGCATTGCCGAAGACTACCACAAGGCGATGAAGATGGACGCCCATGGGCTTAGTGTGGATGCTAGAAGACGTGAGACGCGGCTGATTAGATGGTCCTTCCCGGAGCACGGCGTGGTGAAGATCAACACGTATGGATCTTTGTGTGGTGGCGTCGCTTCGGCGGGTGGTGTCATTAGAGATTCCTCTGGGGCTTGGCTATGTGGTTTCGTTCATAAACTTAGGGGTGTGTACGGTACCCATGGCGGAGCTTTGGGGGGTCGTGTCGGGCCTTAGGTTAGCCTGGTCCAGGGGGTTCAGGAGGGTTTGTTTGGAAACTGATTCGACGTTAGCCAATCAGTTTTTGAACAAACCTGTGGATAGTACCCACCGCCTCCTTTTAGTCTAGTGTCTCTGGCACTGGACCTTGTTGGTAGGGACTGGCTTTTCCAGTTTCGTCACGTGTATAGGGAAGCCAATACAGTCGCTGACTGTTTGGCTTCTCTTGCACGTTCTTGTCCGTTAGGTGTCACTTTTCTAGACTTGCCGCCCTACGAGGCCGTGCTTTTGCTTGATTTGGACTTAAGGGGACGGGCTACACCCCGTTTTGTTCTGTTGTAGCCCACCCTTTTTTATTCAATAAAGCTAACAGAGAGTGCCGCCTCTCTTTCAACCAAAATAAAAATAAAAATAAAAATAGAAAAGCCACATACTAGAAGAAACATATATTGGACTGAACACTAAAGTCTCATTTTGTATGGCAATAGAGATTGCAATAGAGTTTGATTTATCTCTCGTTTGTCATAGTAATAGGTGTAGTATGGTAAAATTTTGACATAGACATATAAAGATATCAATTCAAACAAGCATTATTTAAAGAAACTAATATGAGCAGCATTTGGAAAACAATAATAACAAAAGATAATTTAACTGTTATTTTCCAAACGTTATTATTTTTCTAAAACGTTGAATGTTATCTCAAATGCTACTTTTCACATTACTTGACATGCTCATAAATCATAATAGTAGAGGTAGCGATTAAAATTGCATTAGTTTTAAAATGATGATGAGAGTAGTATCAAAAGGTAGCATTTGAAATGATACTAACATAGAGAAATCTATTTTACACCCCCTTATACCAAACAAAATCATATCTTATGAAATGCTACCTCAAACTAGGCCACTAATAAAGGTTCCATTCGGCAGAGCTTTTGAAAACTTGAAGTAGCTTAATTAGGTTAAAAATTTAAGGGGTCATTAAAGTTTGTTGAAGTTACAAAATGGTCATTCAAAACGTTAAAAATGGTCACTAAACTATGATTAAGTGAACTTTTATGTTGAAAAAATGCTCACTACCTAGAGTTTTTTGGTGACCATTATTTGTGAAGGGAAGTTCACTTCTCATAGTTTAGTGACCATTTTTTAACGTTTTGAACTTTGGTGACCATTTTGTAACTTCAACAAACTTTAGTGACCCCTCAAATTTTTGACCCTCTACATCTTGAGTGTTCGACAGAGTAGTACTAAGCTAGCTTAACAAGCTTAAAGTAACTTAAAAAACTCATTTTAATAATGTGATCCTCCGATATTAAGGGAGCTTAAGGTAACTTAACAAAAATATATATGGAGTTTTACCCTTTCACTACACAACAAGTTACATAACTTATCAAAGCCATCAAAAACAATTTCTACCATTTTATATTAAACTCATTATGTATTATAAAATTTACAAACTCAACAATAATAAAATTAAAACCATTCCAAAATCTAACATATCATAAAATTTTCAAAGTCAAGAACTAAGAAAATATAATGCATCAAAACATATTTTATCATTCCAAGTTTTAAAAGTAATAGTATAGATAAGATATTTAATTATAAAAAAATCTTCGACTATTCAAGATTGCTAATCATGTTAACAAGTGTTCTTTCCATTACATGGTTCAAGTGAGGACAAAAAACTAAGAAGTTTAGTATGATGAGACAAGAGTAGTTTTGGAATGCTTGACCTCTTTGAAAGTTTAAGTCAATTTTTAGAAATATGAACTTCAAATCTAGGAAAGCACTGAATCATAATTTACTAAATCGTTGAATCATTAATTTTTAAAGACTAATATAAATTTATTTATATTTAAAATTTAAGAAATATGTGATAATTATATTGTTATTTACTATAATATGGATTATGTAATTGCCTTTTAATTTTTAATTTATATATTTAAATCTATCATTTTAATTTTTAATTATTACCCAAGTGCAGGACACAAATCTTAGACTAGTTAAATACTAACAGTGACCAGGTTAATAAAAATAGAAAGGGTCTTTTGTTAGAAACCACCCATCCAAATAGCCATATTCCCCTAAACCACCCCCATATTACCTATTTTTCAAAAACCACCCCTTTAATGCCTTTCGTTACTAAAGTCACACCTCTCCCTATGCTCTGTTAAGATAATCATTAGTGTGGTCCAAAACGCAGCGTTTTAGGGGTTTCAGAATTCAGTAGCTAGTATGAATTTGTGTAAACATCGATTGAGGATTCCCTTCCTGATGAACATCAGTTTTAGGTAAAAATCCAGATATCTGGGTTGATTTTGGGAGATTCAAGTTCGAATCTGTGTAATTGAGTTTTTACACTTGCAAATTGATGTATTAATTGTTGGATTTGGTGGAGGATGGAGGAGTATACCTGATTTGAAGTTTGCGAATTTAGGGCTTATTCTTCGTCCTCCTTGCATGTTTGGGTTCGAATTTCTGGATCCTAGTGTCGATTCTCTCAAAAAGGATAGTATAGATTCATGAAATTTGCAGAGAATTGATGTGAATCGTGATTTTAATTGCTTGATTTGGTGAAGAACTGAAGATTTACAAGAGTCCTCGTCGGTTCACAACCTCTGAAACAACTTCCTGGAATCCTCAACCGGCTTCCTCTCAGACACCGGAGTCATTTTCGCGGCGGTATTAGGTGAGGACAATACGACAATGGCGGTTGCAGCTGAGGCGGCGAGGGAGGGGGGTACAGGAGGGCGGAGATCAGAGCCGTTGATGGAGACGATGGAGGATGGAGGAAGAACAACGATGGAGACAGCTGAGGAGGACATACGGACGACGCGAACATCGACAGAGGAGGTGGAATTGGTGTCGGAATCGGAGGAGTCGTCAGCGTCTCTGTCTCCCAAGATTAAGTGTTTGCCGTCATCAAGAACGATGTCGTTGAGAGGCTTGTCGTCTTCGTCTTCGTTGTAGATGGTGATGGATCTTCCTCTGACGCCATAGAAAGACGGAGAAATTAAGATTGGGATCGAGAGAGGAATGGGTTAGGTTAGGTTAGGTCAAGCAAGGGTATGGGAAATGGGGTTCGAGATCCAGCTCGTACTAGCTACTGAATTCTGAAACCCCTAAAACGCTGCGTTTTGGACCACACTAACGATTATCTTAACAGAGTATAGGGGAGGTGTGACTTTAGTAACGGAAGGCATTAGAGGGGTGGTTTTTGACAAATAGGTAATATGGGGGTGGTTTAGGGCAATATTGCTATTTGGAGGGGTGGTTTCTGACAAAAGATCCAAATAGAAGCCACATACTAGAAGAACCCTATATTGAGACTGAACACTAAAGTCTCATTTGGTATGGCAATAGAGATTGCAATAGAGTTTGATTTATCTCTCATTTGTCATAGTAATAGTGGTAATAGGGTAACTTTTGACATAGACATATACAGATATCAATTCAAACACAAGCATTATTTAAAGAATCTAATATGAGCAGCATTTGGAAAACAATAATATCAAAAGATAATTTAACTGTTATTTTTCGAAACATTATAATTTTTCTAAAACGTTGAATGTTATCTCAAATGCTACTTTTCACATTACCTGACATGCTCATAATATTAGAGGTAGCGATTAAAATTGCATTAGTTTTAAAATATGATGATGAGAGTAGTATCAAAAGGTAGCATTTGAAATGCTACTAACATAGAGAAATCTATTTTACACCCCCTTATACCGAACAAAAATCATATTTTTATGAAAATGCTAACTAGGCCACTAATGAAGTTTCCGTTCGGCAGAGTTTTTTGGAAACTTGAAGTAGCTTAATTAGGTAAAAAATTTAAGGGGTCATTAAAGTTTGTTTGAAGTTACAAAATGGTCACCAGAGTTCAAAACGTTAAAAAATGATCACTAAACTATGATTAAGTGAACTTCTCTGTTGAAAAAATGCTCACTGCCTAGAGTTTTTGGTGACCATTATTTGTGAAGGGAAGTTCACTCTCATAGTTTAGTGACTATTTTTTAACGTTTTGAACTTTGGTGACCATTTTGTAGCTTCAACAAACTTTAGTGACCTCTCAAATTTTTGACCCTCTACTCTTGAGTGTTCACAGAATACAATTAAGCTAGC